>NC_089005.1:4090743-4272228 GCF_963932015.1 Anas acuta | reverse complement strand
AAAACACCCCAAATTTGTCCCCCAAACCCCCTTGGACCTCAAATCTGCCCCCCCCAGACTCTATCACACCCCAATCTGCCTCTCTGGACCCCCAAATCTGGCTTTGATGAGCGCAGGAGACCCCAAAGGTGACCCTGGACCCCACAACCCAAGAAGCTGCCCCCCCCCGACCCCGAAAGACCCCAAATCTCATTCCCTTGGACCCCAAATCTGCCCCCCAAGCCCCCAACACCCCCCAAATCCATCCCTCTGAACCCCAAATCCACCCCCTCAGACCCCAACCCCCCAAATCTGACCCTCCAGACCCCAAAACCCCCTAAATTTGCTTCCCTTGGACCCAAAATCCTCACCCCCAGCCCCCAAACCCCCCCAAATCCATCCCTCTGAACCCCAAACCCACCCCCCCAAATGTGCCCCCCCCAGCCCCCCCAACCCCCTCTCCCCCATCCCCATGGCCCCCCCCACTTGCTCCCCGTCCCCAAACTCCCTCCCCCTGCTGCCCCCCTAAGACCTCCCCCATCACTTGGGGGGGGGTCCCACGGGGGTCTCTCCCCCCCCCCAAATTTACCGCAGCGCTCCCGGTCCAGCGCCTGCCCCCCGAACTGGAAGAGCTGCAGGTACTCCTGTGCCACCAGGCTGCTGAACTCATTGCTGGGGGGGGGGCGCGGTGTGAGACCACGGGGGGGGTCCCCGACCCCAGGACGCCCCCCCCAAGCCCCCCCCTCGACCCCCCCCCCTACTTTTTGCGGAGGAACGGGGGCCCACCTGAGACCTCTTGAAGCCGTCGAGGTGGAAGAGGCGGGGCGGCCAGGCGCTGAGCGTCCCCGCGGGACCCCGGCCCCCCCCGGCTGGCACCTGGAGGGGGGGGACACGGGGGGGTCAGGAGGGGACACGAGGGGGTCAGGAGGGGACATGGGGGGGGTCATGGGGGGTCAAGGGAGGGTCAGGAGGGGGAAATGGGGGGGGTCATGGGGGGGTCAAGGGGAGGTCAGGAGGGGGAAATGGGGGGGTCATGGGGGGGTTACGGGGGGGTCACGGGGGTGGGGGGGTCACGGGAGGGTCGGGGGGGGACATGGGGGGGTCATGGGGAGTCAAGGGGGGGGTCAGGAGGGGGAAATGGGGGGGTCATGGGGGGGGTCACGGGGGTGGGGGGGGTCACGGGAGGGTCCGGGGGGGACATGGGGGGGTCCGGGGGGGAAATGAGGGGGGTCAGGAGGGGACACAGGGGGGGTCGGGGGATCACGGGGGGGATCGGGGGGGTCGGGAGGGGTCCATGGGGGGGTCAGGGGGGGACATGGGGGGGACATGGGGGGTCGGGGGGGGACACAGGGGGGTCAGGGGGGAAATGGGGGGGGTTGGGGCGTTGGGTGGAGCTGGGGGGGGTGGGGAGGAGGTGGGGAGGGGGGGGTTGGGGGGAATGAGTGGGGATTGGGGGGGGCAGACAGACAGACGGGGGGGGCTGATGGGGCCGGGGGGGGGGCCCAAGGAACTCGGGGTGCTGGGGTCCCTCACCCATGGGTGCTGGCGGGGGGGTCCGGCGGGGGCTCCTGGGTGCTCTCGGGGGGCAGCTCCTCCGTGTCGGGGGCGCGGGGAGGCAGGGGGGGGCTCAGGGGCCCTGCCCCACGGCCCCCCCCGGGCACAGTGACCCCCGACGTGGGGGGGGCCCCCCGCAGCCCCCCAGCACCCCCCAGCCCCCGGGGGTCCCCGTGGCGGCCGGGCAGAGGTTGGGGAGGGGATTGGGGGGGTTCGGGGGCTGGGGGGGGGCTCCTGCTGCCCCCCCCAGGGCAAAGCTGGGGGGGTCGGGGGGAGGTTAAGAGGGAAGGGGGGGGCTGGTGCCCCCCCTGGCTCGGGGATACTGGGGGGGGGAATCCGGGGGGGAATGGGGGGGGGAGGTGGTGCCTGCCCTGGGGGGGATATGGGGAGGTTGGGGGGCTGGGGGGGGGCAGAACCAGGGGGCTGGGGGGGCTTTGGGGGGCAGCTTTGGGGGTGCTGCCGGGCTGGGGGGGGGCAGATCAAGGGGTGCTGGGGAGCTCTTGGGGGCAGGGCTGGGGGGGCTGGGGAGCTGGTGGGGGGCAGATCCAAGGGGGGTGGGGGGCTGGGGGGGGGCAGGTCTGGGGGTGCTGGGAAGCTGGGGGGGGGCAGATCCAAGGGGGGTGGGGGGCTGGGGGGGGGCAGGTCTGGGGGTGCTGGGAAGCTGGGGGGGGGCAGATCCAGGGGGTGTAAGAGGCTGGGGGGGCCCCGGTCCCCCCCTGCTGGTGTCAAATCTGGGGGGCATTCAGGGCTGGGGGGGCCGGGTCCCCCCCTCCCTGGGGGTTCTGGGGGGGGGTCCTGGAGCCCCCCCACCGGGGTCAGGTCCGGGGGGCTGGAAGAGCGCCAGGCCTGGGGTGGGAGAAGACAAAAGGGGGGGGGGCGTATGGGGGAGGGGGGGTCCCTTCAGCATCGCCCCCCCCTCCCCAACCACCCCCCCCCCCCAAAAAGGGGCCGGGGGTCCCCGCACTCACCCCTGCTCCATGGGGCTGGTGCCGCCCCCCCCCGCGGCCACCGTGACCTGCTGAGGACAGAGCTGGGTGGGCATGGGGATGGGGGGGGGGGGGGGAATTTTGGGGTGCCCCCCCCCAACACCCACACCCCCCCATTACCTCCTGGGTGCCCCCCATGGTGGGGGCCCCCGCGATGTCCAGCTCCGTGATGTGCAGGGGGGGCAGGTGGGGCCTGTAGGGGGGCGCCCGGCTGCAGAAGAGGGGGTTGGTGTGGAAGAGGGGCTCCTCCTCCTCCTCCTCCTCCTCATCTTCATCCTCCTCGTTGTCCTCCTCCTCCTCCTCTTCCTCCTCCTCTTCCTCCTCCTCGCTCCGTTTGGGGACCGGGGGACAGGGCGAGATGGTGGCAGCGGTGGGCGGCGGGTCCTGGGGGGGGGTGGCATCCACTGGGGTGGGCTTGGGGGAGGTGGTCCCGGCCATGGCCATGGGGTTGGGCCAGGAGGTCCCGTCCATGGGCTTGGTCAAGGTGGTCCCATCGTTTGGGACGTGCCCCCAGGCCATGGTCCCATCCGTGGGCATGGACTTGGTCGAGACGGTCCCATGGGTTGGGACGTGCTCCCATGAGATGGTGCCACCCGTGGGTATGGCCTCGGTTGAGATGTTCCCATCGGTGGGCATGGACTTGGTCAAGGTGGTCCCATCCGTTGGGATGTGCCCCCATGAGATGGCGTCATCCTTGGGAACAGACGTGGTCACCGCGGTGCCACCCATGGGCATGGACTTGGTCGAGATGTTCCCATCCGTTGGAACACGCTCCCATGACATGGTGCCATCCATCGGCGTGGACTTGGTTGAGATGTTCCCATCTGTGGGCGTTGACTCGGTCAATGTGGTGCCATCTGTTGGGACGTGTCCCCATGAGATGGTGTCATCCTTGGGAATAGACTTGGTCAACGTGGTGCCACCCATGGGTATGGACTTGGTCGAGATGTTCCCATCCGTTGGAACACGCTCCCATGACATGGTGCCATCCATCGGCATGGACTTGGTTGAGATGGTGCCATCTGAGGGCATTGACTTGGTCAAGGTGGTCCCATCTGCTGGGACATGTTCCCAGGAGATGTTCCCATCTGTGGGCGTTGACTTGGTCAACATGGTGCCATCCATTGGGACATGCCCCCATGACATGGTGTCATCCTTGGGAACAGATGTGGTCAACATGGTGCCATCTGTGGGCGTTGACTTGGTCAACATGGTCCCATCCATTGGGACGTGCCCCCATGAGATGGTGTCCTCCTTGGGCATTGACTTGGTCAACACGGTGCCATCCATGAGCATGGATTTGGTTGAGATATTCCCATCTATGGGCACTGACTTGGTCGAGATGCTCCCATCCATTGGAACATGCTCCCATGACATGGTGCCATCCATCGGCGTGGACTTGGTTGAGATCCCATCCATGGGCATTGACTTGGTGGAGATGTTCCCATCGGCTGGGACGTGCTCCCATGACATGGTGCCACCCGTGGGCATGGATGTGGTCGAGATGTTCCCATCTGTGGGCATTGACTTGGTCAAGGTGGTGCCATCTGTTGGGACGTGCCCCCATGAGATGGCGTCATCCTTGGGCATTGACGTGGTCAACGTGGTGCCACCCATGAGCATTGACTTGGTCAAGGTGGTCCCATCCGTTGGGACGTGCCCCCATGAGCTGGCGTCGTCCTTGGGCACGGCCTTGGTCCCCGCGGTGCCACCCGCTGGAGGAGGCTCCCACGCCATGGCCGAGGTGTCCCCACCTGGGCCACGCTCCCACGCGTTGGGGTCACCCACGGGGGAGGCCCTGCTCCACGTGGTCCCGTCCGGGGGCGCGGGCTCGGCCCAGGCGCTTCCATCCGCTGGGACACGCGCCCAGGACGTGGTCCCATGGGTGGGCACGGATTTGGGCGCGGTGGTCCCGAAGGTGGGCACGTGCTCGTGCAAGATGCTCCTGCCCACGGCCCCGCACCCACGGGGCTCCTGCCAGAATCCTGCACCCAGCGCCACGTCCTTGTAGGAGAAGCAGCCACCCATGGGGGACGCGGCCCCAGCGGGCGGTGGGTGCTCACAGGAGATGCCCCCACCCATGGGCACGGAGTGGGGCGAGATGGTCCCGTGGGTGGGCTCGTGGGGGGTGCTCCTGGACGTGGGGGTGGGCTCAGAGGCGGTGGTCCCGTGGGTGGCCAGGTGCTCCTGAGAAGTGCTCCCATAGGTGAAGAAGGACTCGGAGGAGGTGGTCCCATGGGTGGCCATGGTGGTCCCATGGGTGGCCAAGGTGGTCCCATGGGTGGCCACAGGCTCGGCCAAGGTGCTCCCATAGGTGAAGGTGGGCTTGGAGGGGGTGGTCCCATGGGTGCCCCCATGCTCATACGAAGTGCTCCCATAGGTGAAGATGGACTCGGAGGAGGTGGTCCCGTGGGTGGCCAAGGTGGTCCCAAGGGTGGCCAAGGTGGTCCCGTGGGTGGCCAAGGTGGTCCCAAGGGTGGCCAGGTGCTCCTGAGAAGTGCTTCCATAGGTGAGGATGGACTCGGAGGAGGTGGTCCCATGGGTGGCCGTGGTGGTCCCACGGGTGCCCACGTGCTCGTGTGAGGTGCCCCCACCCACACCCATGGGTGCGAAGCTCTCCCAGCCCGGCTGCTCCATCAGGGGGCTCGGGGGCTCGGAGCACCCATGGGTGCCCACGCGGCCCCCCGGGGCGCCCCCATATGCGGGGACGGGCTCAGAGGAGGAGGTCCCATGGGTGGGGGCGCGCTGCTGAGAGCCCCCCTGGTGACCGGGGTCGGACCCGTGGGTGCCACCACCACCGCCACCGGTGCCACCACCACCGTGGGTGCCACCACCGTGGGTGCCACCGGTGTCCCCATCGATGGCCCCCTGCAGGTCCCAGACGCAGAGCTGGGCCTGCACCAGGCTGGCCCAGAAGACATCAGCGGGGGCGGGCAGGGGGGGCCCAGGGGTGCCGGGGGCCGGGGGGGGGGCGTCGGAGAAGACGATGGCGTCCTGCGCCGCCAGGGCCCCGGGGGGGCGGCCACCCCCCGGCTCCATCCCGCGGCCTCGGCGGCTTCACCGCGGCCCCCCCATGGCCGTGGGGCTGACCTGGGGGGAGAGGGGGAGCCCCGTTAATTGTGGGGTGAGGGGGGGGGGGCGTTGGGTGCCGGGGGGGTGCCGGGTGCCGGGGCCCCCCCAGCGCGCCCCACGCTGTCCCCGTGTCACCCACGTCACCGCCCGCCGGCTTCCGGCCCCGCTACCAGGGCAGGAAGGGGGGGATGGGAGGGAGGAAGCCCCGTGCCCCCCCCCACGCCCCCCCCCAACCCCACGCGTGTCCCCCCCCCACTCGTGTCCCCCCCCCCACGCCCCCTGCCCCACACCCCCTGCCCCACAGCAGCCCCCGGGGGGAGCCGCGGGTGGGGGGCACCCACGCCCTGCCCCCCCCCACCCCCCACCCTTTTTCCCCCCCCCACGCGTGTCCCCGTGGGTGCCCCCCCCAACCCGCACCCAAGGGTGGGGACCCCAAGGGGGGAGTGGGGGGGGTCTCCCCGCCCCCCTGCCCCCCCAGCGGGTGCTTCCGGTGTGTTTTTGGGGTGGGGGGGTCCCCAAATTCGCGCGTGGGTGCCCACCCCCCACGTGTGTGTGGGGGGGTCACTGCGGGGGGGGGGTCCCTGCGGGTGCCCCCCCCCCCTCCACACCCAACGCCCCCCACCCACGGGGCACCCACGGGGGAGGGGGGGGGAACCGAGGGGCGGGGGGGGGGATTTGGGGAGGGGGAAATTTGGGGAGGGGGCGTGGGGGGGGTGGGAGGTGGGGGGGGGGCTCCCGGCTCCTGCTCCCCCCCCACCCCCCCCCCCCGCTCCCCCTCCCCTTACCGGCACGGCCGGCGCGCGGCGAGGGGGCGTGGCCTCGTCTGGCCCCGCCCCTTCCTCCACCGCCCCTCGGGTGGGCGGGGCCGGGGCACAGCGAGGCCACGCCCCCTGCGTGGATGCCACGCCCATTGGGGGCGGGGTCCTGAGGGGGGGCGGGGGCGGGGGCGGGGCCTGATCCTGGCATTGGGGCTGGGGCTGAGCCAGGGGGCACGGCCCTGACCCCCTGACCCCACAGGGGCCTGGGCCTGACCCTAAGGGGGCCTGGGCCTGACCCACACCTGGGTCCTGATCCTGACCCCACAGGGGCCTGGTCCTGAGCCGTGGGGGGCTCGATCCCAACCCACACTTGGGGGTCCTGATCCTGCCCTACACCTGGATCCTGATCCTGCCCCATAGCTGGGCCTGGTCCTGCCCTATAGCTGGGTCTGAGCCTGCCCCATGTCTGGGCCTGATCCTGAGCCATGGGGGGCTCGATCCCAACCCACACTTGGGTCCTGATCCTGCCCCACAGCTGGGCCTGATCCAGACCCAAAGGGGGCCTGATCCTGCCCTATACCTGGGTCCTGATCCTGCTCTACCTGTGGGTCTGATCCTGCCCCACAGGGGACCTGATCCTGCCCCACAGCAGGGCCTGGTCCTGCCCTACAGCTGGGTCTGAGCCTGCCCCATGTCTGGGCCCGATCCTGAGCAAGGCCTGGGCTTGGTCCTGACCCCACAAGGGGCCTGATCCAGTCCCAAAGGGGGCCGGATCCTGCCCCACACCAGGGGCCTAACCCATCCCAAAGGAGGCCCTGATCCTGTCCCACACCTGGATCCTGATCCCGACTCACAGGGGGCCCGATCCTGAGCCGTGGGGGGCTCGATCCCAACCTAACCTGGGTCCTGATCCTGCCCTACACGTGGGTCTGATCCTGCCCCACACCAGGCCTGATCCTGCCCCACAGCTGGACCTGATCAAGACCAAAGGGGTCCTGATCCCACCCCACAGGGTCCTGATCCCACCCCACAGACTCACTCCGCACACCATCCTCTGCAGCCAGCACCTTTATTCCCCCCGCAGTCCGTCCCCATCCCCATCCCCACCCATGGGTGCCCCCCCCACCCCCCGGTCACTTTCGGCGCAGGTAGAAGGAGGTGATGGCGTCGGGGGCGGCCGGGGGGGCCAGGCCCAGCTCCTCGCCAGGCCGCGGGGTGGTGCTGAGGAAGTGGCCGGGGAAGGCGGCGGCCTCGAAGGTGTGCGTGGAGCCCCCAAATGTCTTGTAGAAGGTGTAGGGCACGGCGTGGTCCTCGCCACGGAACAGCTCCAGCACCCCCACGTCCTGCGGGGGTGTCACCGAGTGTCACCGGCACCCCAGGGACATCCCCCGGCCTCCGGGTGGCAGCGCCAAGGGGTGGCGGCGTCCCAGGAACCCCCCCCTTGGGGTGCCACCAGCTCAGGGTGACGCCACCCCAAGGAACTCCCACCTCCAGGGGTGCCACCACCTTGAGGTGACACCACCTTGGGGTGACACCAGCTTGGGGTGACACCACCCTGAGGTGATGCCATCTTGGGGTGATGCCATCCCAGGAACCCCCCCCACCTTAGGGTGCCACCACCTTAGGGTGCCACCACCTTGGGGTGACAACACCTTGGGGTGACACCATCCCAGAAACCCCCACCTCCAGGTGCCACCACCTTGGCCTGACAAAACCTTGGGGTGCCCCCACCTTGGGGTGCCCCCACTTTAGGGTGCCCCCACCTTGGGGTGTCCCCCCCCTACCTCTTGGTTCCACCCCCCCCAGTCTCCTCCACCTCCCCCCACCCCGATCACCCCCACGGGCACCCCACCCTGTTGTGCCCCCCCCCCCGTCTCCCATGGGTGCTCGGGGACCCCCCCCCGCTCACCTCCAGCTTGAGCTGGGGCTCGGGGCCGGTGCCGCAGGACAGGGCCTGGCTGCCCCCCCGGATGCCCACGATGAGGGGGCAGCGCCGGCGCTCCAGGTGCCGGTTGGGGACCACGCTGATGGCTTCTGCGGGGGGGACGGGGGCGAAAGGGTGGGCGGGGGGCACCCATGGGTGGGGGTGACCCCCCCCTCCCCAGCACCCACCTTCCTGGGCGTCGTTGGCGCCCTGCAGGCTGAGGGCCACCAGGCGCCCCCCCTGCAGGCACAGCGCTTTGTGCTCCGTGTCCCGCAGCGCGTAGTGGTAGGGCTGCGCCCCCGCCGGGACCACCGTGCTCGAGGTCGTCATTGTCCCCCCCTCCTCGGGTCTCACTGCGAGGGGACGCGGGGACACGGGGACACGGGGACGTGTCATTGGGGTGTGGGGATGAGGGGGTGTGGGGATGGGGGTGAGGGAGTCACGGGGATCTGGGTGGCGGGGGGACGTGGGGACGTGGAGGGGCACGGGGGGTGTGGGGACATCGAGGGGCATGGGGGTGTGGGGGGGTCTGGGGATGTTTTGGGGTCTGGGGACATGTAGGGACCCGGGTACGTGGAGGGACGTGGGGACACGAGGACTTGTAGGCATCGCGGGCACGTGGGGAAGGGACCCAGGGACGTGGGGACAGGGGACACGGGGATGGGGGACGTGGGCGTTAGGGGGACAGCACGGGCACGTGGAGGGGGGACGCGGGGACATGGGGGGGAGCAAAATGGGGACATAGGGACATGGGGACACGGGGAGGAAGCAAAATGGGGACATGGGGATGGAGGACAAGGGCATCATGGACAACAAGGGGACATGGGGACATCACGGGCTTGTTGGGAGGGGACACAGGGACATGGGGACACGGGGACATGGGGACGGGGCTCTCGGGGGATCATGGGGACAGGACCCGTGTCCCCCAGCCTCTACCTTTCCCCAGGAACTCATTGAACAAGTTCTCCATGTCGGGGTCGATGACGGCCTCCACGGGGCCGCTGTCCCCCGAGGTCCCCAGCAGGGTGACACCCCGCGGGGGCTCCCGGCACTGGGCATGGTCCCGGCACCTCCGGGGGCTCCTGGCACCGCTTCTGGAGGAGCGAGAGAGGGGCTGAGGACGGGTGGCACCGCGCCGGGGGGCTCGGTCCCCATGGGGCTCGGTCCCCGAGCGGGTGGCCCCGTGTCCCCGCCACTCACCTGGGGGCTGCTGGGGACGCGTGGGACATGGCAGAGCCTGCGCGAGAGAGGGGGGGGGACAGCGCTGGGGAGAACCGGCCGGGAGGTTCCCCCCGGCACCGCCCCGCACCGCTGCCGGTCATCAGTAGGCTCCAGAGTGAACGGCTCGGGAACGCTGCCCAGAGCCGGTCCCAGCAACCCCGACCCTGTCCCCGTCCCCGTCCCCGTCCCCGTCCCCGTCCCCGTCCCCATCGGGAGCGCTACCTGCAAAGGTGTCGTCCTCCGAGAACCTGCCGGGGAGTGGTGTCCTCTGCGTTGTCACCCGCCGCTGGTGGCACTTATAGGGCGTGGGGACGGGGCCCGCCCCAGGGATGAGCCCGGACGCGGCGCGATGGCGAAACACCGGCCGGGCCCCGTGTCCCCCGCTCCCCGTGGCCTCCACCTGCAGTGTCCCCATGGTGTGACCCCTGCGCCCTGTCCCCATGGTCCCATGTGGGCTGTCCCCATGGTCCCATGCGCCCTGTCCCCGTAGCCCCCCGTGCCCCGTGCCCCCGGGACCGTGCCTGCTGGCCTCAGTGCCCCACGTGCCCCTCGCCCCTCGCTCTGTCCCCACGGTCCCGTGTGCCCCCTGTTTTTTTGTGCCCCGTGGTCCCATGCGCCCTGTCCCCGTGGCCTTTTATGCCCTGTCCCCAGGGTCCCATGCGCCCTGTCCCCACTTTCCCGGGTCCCACATCCCCACAACCCTTTGTGCCCCCTCCCCATGGTCCTACACACCCTGTCCCCCCCCAGACACCCCCGGGTCCCCATCCCCAGCACCCCATGCACTGCGCCACCCCATTCCCGTGCCACCACCCCATTCCCATGCCACCACCCGTTCCCATTCCCGTTCCCGTTCCCGGTGCCGCGGGCGGGGGCCGTGCCGTGCGGGAGGCGTCCGCCAGCACCGGATACGGGAAGGGGCCGTGCCCCGCCGGGGGCAGCCCCGCCGCCTGCGTCACCCCCACCCCGGGGACTCCCCGTCCTTGTCCCCGCCGAGGCCGTGGCGCAACACCGGGCACCCCGGGGCGGTGACGCAAGGGGGGGTCACGGTGCCACCCACGGTGACGGGGATGTTGGGGAGCAAAGCGCCTTTATTGCCGGGGTGCCACTGTCCTCGGGGGGGGTGTCACCATCCCCGGGGGGATGTCACTGTCCCCAGGGGGATGTCATCGTCTCTGAGGGGTGTCACCGTCCCCAGGGGGTGCCACCGTCCCCAGGGGGTGCCACCGTCCCCGGGGGGGCTCAGCAGAGCTGGAAGTAGAAGTCGAGGACGTGGCTGGCGTCAGGGTGCCGCGAGAGCCCCAGGGGTTCGTGTCCCCGCGCCGAGGTGCAGAGGAACCAGCCGGGGTTGGCGGCCGACTCGAAGCGCCAGAGCCCGTCCTTGTAGGAGCGGAAGAAGGTGAAGGGCAACGAGGCCTCGCCGGCGCGGGGCAGCTCCGTGATGTTGGCGGCCTGCGGCGGTCACCGGTGTCACCGCCGGGGGCTGCGCCGGCTGACGGTGTCCCCCCAATCCCGCCCCCACCGCTGCCATCATCCCCGTGGTGTCCCCATCCCCATGGAGTCCCCAACCCCGTGGTGTCCCCATCCCCATGCTATCCCCATCCCCGCAGTGTCCCCAAGGCATCCCCATCCCCAAGGTGTCCCCAACCCCATGGTGTCTCCACGTCCCCAACCCCGCAGTGTCCCCACGCTACCCCATCCCCACAATGTCCCCATCCCCATGGTGTCCCCATCCCCATGGTGTCCCCATCCCCGCAGTGTCCCCTTCCCCATGACGTCCCCATCCCCACAGTGTCCCCAAGGCATCCCCATCCCCAAGATGTCCCCAACCCCATGGTGTCCCCACGCTACCCCATCCCCACAATGTCCCCATCCCCATGGCATCCCCATCCCTGCCATGTCCCCAAGCTATTCCCATCCCAGTGGTGCTCCCATCCCCACAGTGTCCCCTTCCCCATGATGTCTCCATCCCCACAGTGTCCCCAAGGCATCCCCATCCCCAAGATGTCCCCAAGGTGTCCCCAACCCCATGGAGTCCCCACATCCCCAACCCCGCAGTGTCCCCACGCTACCCCATCCCCACGGTGTCCCCATCCCCATGGCATCCCCAAGCTATCCCCATCCCGGTGGTTCCCCCAGCCCCATGGTGTCCCCAACCCCATGGTGTCCCCAAGGTGTCCCCAACCCCGCAGTGTCCCCACAATGTCCCCATCCCCATGGTGTCCCCATCCCCATGGCATCCCCAAGCTATCCCCATCCCGGTGGTGCCCCCAGCCCCATGGTGTCCCCAACCCCATGGTGTCCCCAAGGTGTCCCCAACCCCGCAGTGTCCCCACAATGTCCCCATCCCCACGGTGTCCCCATCCCCATGGCGTCCCCAAGCTATCCCCATCCCAGTGGTGCCCCCAGCCCCACAGTGTCCCCAACCCCACGGTGTCCCCACGGTGTCCCCGGCTGTCACCTCAAGCCTCAGGGTGGGCTGTGGGGCGGCGGGGCTGGCGAGGCAGCGGGTGCCGTTCTGGATGCCCATGATGACAGGGAGCCGGGCGTGCTCGAAGGAGCGGTTGGGCACCCAAAAAACCTTCTCTGTGGGGACACCGGGGGGGGGACGTGTCACACCGTCAGCCCCCCCCCACGACCCCCTTGAGTGTCCCCAAGCCCCCGCTCACCTTCCAGCGCGGCGTTGGCGCCCTGCAGGTGCCCAGCCACCAGCTGGTCATTGCGCAGGTACAGCGACTTCTGGTTCATGTCCCAGATCCTGCGGGGACACCGGCACCCCAATGTCCCCACCGGGACCCCCTGGCACCCCCGGGACCCCTCTGGGCCCCCCGCCCCTTACCGGTATTTGAAGACCTTGGTCTGCAGGGTGGGCGCGTGGCACGATGCCAAGCCTTCGGCCTCTGCACAGAGGATGAGGAGGGTGAGAGTGAGCGCTATGGGGCAGGCTATGGGGCTGGCCATGGGGCTGGCTATGGGGCTGGCTATGGGGCAGGCCGCCCCTCGCCTTTATAGCCCGCGGGCTCGGTGGCTCCCTCCCGAAATCGCCAGCCCGCGGAGGCGGGGATGGGGTGGGGGGCTGCCGGTGTTGCAAGCGCTCCCGGTTCCGCTTCCCCCATTTCCCCCCCCCTTCCCCAGCGCCCCCCCGGTGGCCCCGGTGCCGCTCACCCATGGGACGCCCCACGCCGCCCGCCCCGGCTGCGCTGCCCCGCTGGGGGAGGAAGGAAGGAAGGAAGGACGCGGGGGTGTTGCCACACTGCCAGCAGGGTGCGAAGGGCTCGCCCCACCCCCGCACCCCCCCACCCATGGGTGCTCCGTGGGGACAACGAAAGTGGGGGGGGGAACCAGAGGGAACGGGCGGAGGCGGGCATCGAACCCGCGACCTCCGCGCTGCGAGCGCGGCGCCCTCCCCGCTGCGCCACCTGGCGGCGCTCGCCACCTGGCGGCGCATGCGCAGTGCGCGGCGTGAGGGAGCCGCGGCGTGGGGAGCGCTGAGTGGGCGCCGCGGGGGGCGGCGCATGCGCGGTGCGCAGCGGGAGGGAGTTGGGAGGGGGGGCCCGGGCAGGGCCATGGCGGGCGGCGGGGGGCTGCGGGCCGCGGTGGCCGCCCTGGTGCTGGCGGCCTGGGGAGCCCACGGGCTCTACTTCCACATCGGGGAGACCGAGAAGCGCTGCTTCATCGAGGAGATCCCCGACGAGACCATGGTCATCGGTGCGGGGCGGCGGGGAGGGCACCGGGGGATTTGGGGGGGGTGGGGGGGGGGGCGAGGGGGGAGGCCCCGGTTTGTAAGGGGGGGGCTTGGGTTAACGGCGGGGGGTCCCCAGGTTACAGGGGGGGGGCCTCGGTTTACCGGGGGGGGGGTCCCGGGTACCGGGGGGGGAGACCCCGAGCACCGGGGGGGGGGTCCCCGAGCAGCGGGGGGGGTCCTCGGGGCACCGTGAGGCGCTGAGGAAGCCTCGGGGGTGAGGCGGTGACGGGAGAGACCCCCGGGAGTGGGGGGAGACCCCCGGGGACCGAGGTGGTGCTGGGGGAGAGCACCGGGAATGCGGGGGGGGGGGGTAAAGGAGGGACCCCCGCGCACCCGGGAGGGCCCCGGGGTGAGGTGGCAACCGGAGAGACCCCGGAACGGGGCAGGGAGAGGGGGAGAGACCCCGGGGGGGCGTGAGGGGGAAGGGCAGGAGTAGGAAGGGGGGGGGAGACCCCCGGGAGTCGGGGGGGGCAAGGGGAGAGAGCCCCGGAATGGGGAGAGGCAGCGGGGAGACCCCCGGGAATGGGGGGGGGCAGGGGGAGAGACCCCCGGGGAGCGAGGTAGCAACGGGGGGGGGACCCCAGGGGAGAGAGGGGGGGTGAGGAGAGAGACCCCCGGGAATGGGGAGAGACAACGGGGAGACCCCCAGGAACGGGGCAGGTGGGGGGGGGAAGAGCCTGGGGGGGACAGGGGGAGAGACCCCCAGGGATGGGGGGGTGGCAGGAAAACCCCTGGGGATCGAGGTAGCCACGGGGGGGGGGGCACAGGGAGTGGAGAGGGGGGCGAGGAGAGAGACCCCTGGGAGCAGGGGGGGCATCGGGGGGGGGGACACGGTGACATGGGGGAGCCCCCAGGGGACGAGGAGGGGAAAGGGGGACACCCCTGGGGATGGGATGAGGAAAGGGGGTGACCCCCTGCGGGATGGGGGGAGCTCGGGGGGGTTGGGGGGGCTCTAGGGGGATCCGGGGGTTTTGGGGGGGGGTCGGGGGGTTTGGGGGTGTCCGCGTCCCTGCTCCGACCCGCCGCCCCGCAGGGAACTACCGCACGCAGCTGTGGGACAAGCAGTCCGAGGCCTTCCTGCCCTCCACGCCGGGGCTGGGCATGCACGTGGAGGTGAAGGACCCCGACGGCAAGGTGGGTAACACTGGGGGGGGGGCTCTGGGGGGGCTCTGGGGGTCCCGGGGGGGCCGGTGACAATGTGTGTCCCCCCCCCAGGTGGTGCTGTCGCGGCAGTACGGCTCCGAGGGCCGCTTCACCTTCACCTCGCACACGCCGGGGGAGCACCAGATCTGCCTGCACTCCAACTCCACCCGCATGGCGCTGTTCGCCGGCGGCAAGCTGGTAACGAGGGGGGGTCCCAGATTGCCGGGGGGGTCCCACGGTGCCAGGAGGGGCGTGGGGAGGTCCCCCCCTAAACGCTGACCCCCCCCCGTTGTCCCCGCAGCGGGTGCACCTGGACATCCAGGTGGGCGAGCACACCAACAACTACCCCGAGATCGCCGCCAAGGACAAGCTGACCGAGCTGCAGCTCCGCGCCCGGCAGCTCCTGGACCAGGTGGAGCAGATCCAGAAGGAGCAGAACTACCAGCGGGTGAGGGCTCACCCCAAAACGGGGCTTTTTTTTTTTAGGGGATGGGGTCTGCGCCCCCCTAACCCTCCCCGTTTCCACCCGCAGTACCGCGAGGAGCGCTTCCGCATGACGAGCGAGAGCACCAACCAGCGCGTGCTCTGGTGGTCCATCGCCCAGACCGGCATCCTCATCCTCACCGGCATCTGGCAGATGCGGCACCTCAAGAGCTTCTTCGAGGCCAAGAAGCTGGTGTAGCCCACCCCAAAACCCCGGGGGGGCACCCCAAAGCCCAGGGGGGCCGCCCCAAATCCTGGGGGGGTTCCCCTGAGACCAGGGAGCCACGGCCCCACAGCCCCTGCAGAACGCCAGGGGGCTGGGGGCGTGCTGCCTGCGCCCACTGTGGGTTTTTTTTTGGGATCAATAAAGCCTGTGGGGTCCCTGGGTGTGAGCTGGTGTTTTTTTGGCGTGCTGCTGGAGTGTGGATTGGGGTGGAGGGCTTTTTGGGGTGTTTTGGGGTGGATGGAAGGCAGTTTCAGGGTGATCTTTTTTGAGGGGAAAAGGTGGTTTTGGGGGTATTTTAAGGTGGATGAGAGGCCTTTGAGGTGCTGGGGGGTGCTTTTTGGGGTATGGGGCTTTTTGGGGTATGGGGCTTTTGGGGATACTTTGGGGTGGATAAAGGGCATTTTTGGCACGCTGTGTGCAGGGTACTTTTTGGGGTGGGGGGCTTTCTGGGGCAGTTTATGGCAGGTGGGGGCCTTTTTGGGGTGTTATGTGCAGGGCTACCTCGAGGCCAAGAAGCTGGTGTAGCCACCCCAAAACCTGGGGGGACACCCCAAAGCCCAGGGGGGCTGCCCCAAATCCTGGGGGGGTTCCCCCGAGACCAGGGAGCCACGGCCCCACAGCCCCTGCAGAACGCCGGGGGGCTGGGGGCGTGCTGCCTGCACCCACTGTGGGTTTTTTTTGGGGATCAATAAAGCCTGTGGGGTCCCTGGGTGTGAGCTGGTGTTTTTTTGGCGTGCTGCTGGGGTGTGGGTTGGGGTGGAGGGCTTTTTGGGGTGTTTTGGGGTGGATGGAAGGCCTTTTCAGGTGCTTTTTGGGGGAGTGGGTGGTTTTGGGGGTATTTTAGGGTAGATGAGGAGCCTTTGAGGGAGCCTTTGAGGAATTGGGGAGGCTTTTTAGGATATGGGGCTTTTGGGGATACTTTGGGGTGGATAAAAGGGCATTTTTGGCATGCTGTGTGCAGGGTACTTTTTGGGGTGGGGGGCTTTCTGGGGCAGTTTATGGCAGGTGGGGGCCTTTTGGGGGTGTTACGTGCAGGGCTATCTCGAGGCCAAGAAGCTGGTGTAGCCACCCCAAAACCTGGGGGGACCACCCCAAAGCCCAGGGGGGCTGCCCCAAATCCTGGGGGGGTTCCCCCGAGACCAGGGAGCCACGGCCCCACAGCCCCTGCAGAACGCCGGGGGGCTGGGGACACGCTGCCTGCACCCACTGCGGGGTTTTGTTTTTTTTTTTGGGATCAATAAAGGCTGTGGGGTCCCTGGGCGTGAGCTGGTGGTTATTGGGGTGTTGGAGGTGGGGTGGATTGAGTGGGGGGGCTTTTGGGGTTTCTTTAGGGTGGATGAAGGGCCTTTTTGGGGTGCTTTTTGGGGAGGGGGTGTTTTTTGGGGTGTTTTACTGTGGATGAGGGGCCTTTAGGGTCCTTTGTGCAGGGTGCTTTTTGGGGTTGGGAGGCTTTTTGGGGTAGTTTCTGGTGGATGGGGCCTTTTTGGGGTGCTGTGTGTGAGGTGCATTTTGGGGTGGGGGGCTTTTTGGGGTGCTCTGTGCAGGGCTACATCTTTGAGGCCAAAAAGCTAGTGCAGCACCCCCGGGGGGCCACCTGCACCCGCTGTGGGGTTTTGAGGGGGACATTTTGGGATCAATAAAGGCTGTGGGGTCCCTGGGCATGCATTGGTGCTTTTTGGGGTGCTGGGGGGGGCTTTTGGGGTGGGGGGCTTTGGGGGATACTTACGGGTGGATGGGGACCTATTTGGGGTGTCCTTTTGGGGTGCAGGTACTTTTGGGGGTACTTTGGATGAGGACCTTTTTGGGGTGCTGTGAGGGGGTGCTTTTTGTGGTACTTTAGGGTGGATTGGGGGCCTTTTTGGGGTAGGGGTGTTTTTTGGGATCCTTTAGGATGGATGAGGGGCTTCTTTTAGGGTGCTGTAAGTGGGATGCTTTTTGGGTTTGGGGCGCTTTTGGGGGTACTTTGAATGAGGGCCTTTTTGGGGTGCTGTGGGGAGGGTGCTTTTGGGGGTGGGGATGCTTTTTTGTGATACTTTAGGGTAGATGAGGGGTCTTTTTGAGGTGGGGGTGCTATTGGGGATACTTCAGAGTGGATGTGGTGCCTTTTGGGGCTGGGGGTGCTTTTTGGGGTACTTCAGAGTGGGTGTGGTGCCTTTTGGGGATGGGGGGTGCTTTTGGGGGTACTTTGGGGCTGATTGGGGGTCTTTTTGGGGTAGGAGTGCTTTTTGGGAACCTTTAGGGTGAATGAGGGGCTTCTTTTAGGGTGCTGTAAGTGGGATGCTTTTGGGGTTGGGGTGCTTTTGGGGGTATTTTAGGGTAGATGAGGGGTATTTTTGGGGTGGGAGGGTATCTTTTGGGGATACTTTAGAGTGGATGTGGTGCCTTTTGGGGGCGGGGGTGCTTGTTGGGGTCCTTTAGGGTGAATGAGGGCCTTTCTTTTAGGGTGCTGTAAGTGGGATGCTTTTGGGGGTTGGGGTGCTTTTGGGGGTATTTTAGGGTAGATGAGGGGTCTTTTTGGAGTTGCTTTTTGAGGTGGGGGTGCTTTTCAGGGCTACTTTAGAGTGGATGTGGTGCCTTTTGGCAGCGGGGCTGCTTTTTGGAGTCCTTTAGGGTGGATTGGGGGCCTTTTTGGGGTAGGGTTGTTTTTTGGGATCCTTTAGGGTGGATGAGGGCCTTTCTTTTAGGGTGCTGTAAGTGGGATGCTTTTGGGGGTACTTTGAATGAGGGCCTTTTTGGGATGCTGCGGGGAGGATGCTTTTGGGGGTGGGGGTGATTTTTGGGGCCACTTTAGAGTGGATGTGGTGCCTTTTGGCGGCGGGGCTGCTTTTTGGGGTACTTTAGGGCGGATTGGGGGCCTTTCGGGGTGGGGGTATTTTGGGGGTCCTGCAGTGCGGCCGAGGCGCACTCTCCGCCCCAAACACCCCAAACACCCCTCCCTGGAATCGGGACCCCCTCGATCCCCCCCAAATCGATCCCCCCAGCACCCAGGGGTGCCCCCGAGCCCCCCACACCGCCAGGGGGCGGCGGCGGGGCCTTTCGGGCCCGAAATGGCGGCGGCCTTCGAGCAGCTGGGGCTGGACCCGCGGCTGCTGCGGGTACCGGGGGGGAACCGGGGGACACCGGGGGGGTCCTGGGGGGGGATGTCCGGGCCCCCCCCGTGACTCTCCGTCCCCCCAGGCCGTGTCGGAGCTGGGCTGGGCCGCCCCCACCGCCATCCAGGCTGAGGCCATCCCTGCGGCCATGGAGGGCCGCGACCTCCTGGCCCGGGCCCGCACCGGCTCCGGGAAGACCGCGGCCTACGGCCTGCCCCTGCTGCACCGCCTGCTGCGGGCCGCGGTAATGGGGGGGCACCATGGGGGGGGGGCACCATGGGGGGGGGGGCATGTGGGGACCATGTGGGGACCATGAGGTGTTTGGGTTCTGTGGGGTGGGGGCTGTGAGAGGGATGGGGGCACCCTCGGGGGGGCTGGGAGAGAGATGGGGCCATGTGGGGGCCATGAGGTGTGTGGGTTTTGTAGGGTGGGGGCTGTGGGGTCGGGGCACCCTGGGCTGGGGTCCATGTGGGGGCCATGAGGTGTTTGGGTTCTGTGGGGTGGGGGTTGTGAGGGGCATGGGGGCACCCTGTGGTGTTTGGGATCAAAGGGGTGGGGGCTGTGAGAGAGAGGGGGGCACCCTGGGGTGGGGGCCATGTGGGGGGTGGGTTCTGTGGGGTGGGGGCTGAAGAGGATGGGGCCACCCTGGGATGGGGGGGGGCTGTGGTTGGGGTCTGTGAGGGGCATGGGGGCACCCTGGGGTGTTTGGGATCAATGGGTTGGGGGCTGTGGGGTGGGGGCACCCTGGGGGGGGGGCTATGTGGGGTGTGGGTTCTGTGGGGTGGGGGCTGTGAGAGGGGGGGGAGGCACCCTGAGGTGTTTGGGATCCATGGGGTGGGGGCTGAAGGGGATGGGGGCACCCTGGGATGGGAGGGGGGCTGTGGTTGGGGGCTGAGAGGGGCATGGGGGCACTCTGGGGTGTTTGGGATCAATGGGGTGGGGGCTGTGGGGTGGGGGCACCCTGGGGTGGGGCCATGAGGTGTTTGGGTTCTATGGGGTGGGGGCTGTGAAGGGCATGGGGGCACCCTGGGGTGTTTGGGATCAATGGGGTGGAGGCTGAAGGGGATGGGGGCACCCTGGGGTGGGGGCTGTGAGAGGGAGGGGAGAACCCTGGGGTGTTTGGGATCCATGGGGTGGGGGCTGAGAGGGGTGGGGGCTATGAGGTGTGTGGGGTCTGTGGGGTGGGTGCTGGTGGGAATGGGGGCACCCAGGATTTGTGGGATCCTTGGGGTGGGGGCTGTGGGAGGGATGGGGGCCACATGGGCACCCCGGGATGTGCGGGACCCATGGGGTGGGGGCTGATTGGAACAGGGGCTCTGTGGGGTGTGGGTGCTCTAGGGGGTGTCCAGCACCGGGGGGGGGAGGGGGGGCAACCGGGGTGTGTGGGCTTCTTAAAGCATCACATGGAGGGGGTGGAGTCTCTGTGGGGTTTGGGGGGGCTCCATGGGGTGCCAGGGGGCTGTGGGCTTTGGGTTTTTTTGGGGGGTTTGGGGGACTCCATGGGGTGCCAGGGGGCTGTGGGCTTTGGGTTTTTTTTGGGGGGTTTGGGGGACTCCATGGGGTGCCAGGGGGCTGTGGGCTTTGGGTTTTTTTGGGGGGCTTGGGGAGCTCCATGGGGTTTGGGGGACTCCATGGTTTGGGGGGGCTCCATGGGGTGCCTGGGGGCTGTGGGCTTTGGGTTTTTTTGGGGCTTGGGGAGCTCCATGGGGTGCCATGGGGTTTGGGGGACTCCATGGGGTGCCGGGGGACTGTGGGCTTGGGTTTTTTTGGGGCTTGGGGAGCTCCATGGGATTTGGGGGACACCATGGGATGCCGGGGGGCTGTGGGCTTTGGGTTTTTTTTGCGCCTTGGGGAGCTCCGTGGGGCACCACGGGCTTTGGGGTCTCCACGGGGCCCCACAGCACATCCCCCCCAGCCCCACCACCACCCTCCCCGCGGTCCCCGCCGCACCGGGGCCGGGTGGCGCTGACGGTGGCTCTGTGTGTGTGTGTTTGGGGGGGGCGTTTCAGGCACCCGGCGGGGGGGCGCAGGCGGTGCGGGCGCTGGTGCTGGTGCCCTCCAAGGAGCTGGGGCTGCAGGTGGTGCTGAGCCTGCGGCGCCTCGCCGCCTTCTGCGCCCGCCACGTGCGCGTCGCCGACCTCTGCGCCCACACCGAGCTCGCCGCCCAAAAGTGAGCACCCCCCTGCCCTCGTCCCCTTTGTTTCCCCCTCCCCGGGGGGTTGTCCCCGAGCGGGGGTGACCCCCCCTTTTTTTTTTTTGTCCCCCGAGGCCGGTGCTGATGGAGCGGCCGGAGGTGGTGGTGGGCACGCCGGGCCGGGTGCTGGCGCACTTGGAGGCGCGCAGCCTGGTGCTGCGGCACTCGCTGGAGCTGCTGGTGCTGGACGAGGCCGACCTGCTGCTGTCCTTCGGCTTCGGGGACGACCTCAAGGCCCTGCTTTGGTGAGGGGGGGGCCGGGGGGGCGCGGGGAAGGGGTTTATGGGGGTGAGGGAGGGGTTTTTGGGGGTGTTGGGGAGGTTTGGGGGCACATCGGTGACTGCGGGGGGTTGGGATGAGGGGAGGTTGTGGGGATATGGGATGGGGTTGGGGGGGCACTGGGGAAATTTGGGGGCACATCCGGGACTGTGGGGTGTTGGTGGGGTGAGGGGAGGTCGTGGGGATGTGGGGGGGGGGGAGTTGGGGAGGTATTGGGGAGCTTTAGGGGCATGTCTGTGACTGTGGGGTGCTGCTGGTGGTATAGGGGCCATGGGGACACCGGTAGGGGTTTTGAGGGGGGTATTGTAGAGGTTTGGGGGCACAGCCATGAGTGTGGGGTGAGGGGAGGCCATCAGGATGCGGGTGGGGGCTTGGGGGGGCGTTGGGGAGGTTTGGGGCACATCCGGGACTGTGGGGCATTGGTGGGGTGAGGGGAGGCTGTGGGGATGTGGGGGGGGGGCTTAGGGGGGCATTGTGGAGGTCCAGGGGCATGTCCAGGACTGTGGGGTGTTTGTGGGATTAGGGGAGGCAGTGGGGACACAGGAAGGGGTTTGGGGGGGGGCACTGAGGAGGTTTGGGGTTGCATCCAGAGCTGTGGGGTGCGGGGACTTGGGGGTCCCATGGGGTGCTCTGCGGGTTTTGGAGCACAACCAGTGCTGCCGTCAGGCGAAGGGGAGGGAGGACCCCACTACGGGGCCAGCGCTGAGCCCCCCACGCCCCCCCCAGCCACCTCCCCAAGATCTACCAGGCGCTGCTCGTCTCGGCCACCTTCAACCCCGACGTGGAGGCGCTGAAGGAGCTGGTGCTGCACAACCCGGTGAGCGGGCACGGCGGGGGGCTCGGGGTGGGCGCGGCAACCCCGGGGACGCCATTTAGGGGATCCGGGGGGGCTTCCCCCCGCCCCCCCCCAACCCTGATGGGGTGCTCGCAGGTGATAGTGCAGCCGCAGGAGCCCCGGCTGCCGGGCAGCGCGCAGCTGCAGCAGTGGGTGGTGCGCTGCGACACGGAGGAGGACAAATTCCTGCTGCTCTGCGCCCTGCTGAAGCTGGCGCTGCTGCGGGGCCGCGCGCTGCTCTTCGTGGGCGCCCTGCCCCGCTGCTACCGCCTCAAGCTCTTCCTCGAGCAGTTCGGCATCGCCGCCTGCGCCCTCAACTCCGAGCTGCCCGCACGCTCCCGGTAACACGCAGCGGGGATGGGGATGGGGTGCCCGGGAGGGATTTGGGGTGTTCGGGGAGCCAGGCTGCTGGAGGGAGGGGTGGGGGAATGTGAGATGTGGTTTTGGGGGCGCCCGTGGGGAATGGGGTGCTGCTGGGTGCCCCTAAAGGGCTGGGAGGGCGGAGGGGTGCTGAGGGGTGGGGATTGCCCGCTGGGGACACGGGGTGCCGCGGGGTACCGCGGGGTGTCTGGGGGATGTGGGGTGCGCTTGGGGTGCCCAGGGTAACGCCCGGGGGGGGGCCTGGCGTTGGGTGGGAGTGGGGTGGTGGCGGGGGGGAGGTGGCGGTGCTGAGGGTCCCCCCGCGTGTCCCCAGGTGCCACGTCATCACCCAGTTCAACCGCGGCCTCTATGACTACCTCGTGGCCACGGACGAGGAGGCGCTGGAGGCACCCGCGGGGCAGCCCCCCCAGAAGAAGCGCAAGGGCGCTGCCGACAGGTGAGCGGGCACCCGTGGGTGCCAGCCAACAGGGAGCGGCGTCCCTGTGTCCCCCCACGATGTCCCCGTGCCCCATGGGGTCCCCATGCTGCAGGGACGTCCTTGCTCTGTCCGTCCCCATGCCCACAGTGTCCCTGTGTTCCCCTGCCGGGGGTTTTTCTCTTTTCTGGGGGATTTATGCCAAGGGGAGGTCCCAGTGTCTATGCCCAGGGGTGTCCCTGTCCCCAGGCTGTCCCCTTGTTCACGGGGGGGCTCTTTGCATCGGGATCTCATGTCCCAGTGGCCCCAGGTGTCCCCATAACCGTGGGCATCGCTCAGGGGTGTCCCTGCACAAGGGTGTCCCCGTGCCCAGGGCGATCCTAAAGCGTCCCCATGCCCACGTGGGTGTCTGCCCCAGCTGTCCTCATCCCCATGGGGTGTCCCCTTATCCCCCCCCAACTTCCCCTTCCCACCCCCCCATCACATTTTCTCCCCCTCCCAGCAAAGGCAAGGACCCGGAGTACAGCGTCTCGCGGGGCATCGACTTCCAAAACGTGGCCGCTGTCATCAACTTCGACGTGCCGCCGACGGTCGAGTCCTACATCCACCGCGTGGGCAGGTCCGGGGGGCTTGGGTGCTCCGGGGGGGGCGTGGGGGCGGCCTTTTGGGGGTGCTTGGGCGGGCGCCCCACTGCTGCACCCCTCTGTGCCCGCAGGACGGCCCGCGCGGACAACCCCGGCACGGCGCTCACCTTCGTGCTGCCCGAGGAGCGGGACCGGCTGGCACAGATCGAGGACAGGCTCGCAGGAGGTCAGGGGGGGGCTTTGTCACCACGGGGTGGGGGGCACCGGGTGCCAAGGGACATCGTGGGGGTGTCCCCGAGGGCGCCGGGGGCACGGGAGTGTCCCCAGGGAACGTCCCCGTGTGTGTCCCCAGAGAACGGCGGGTCCATGCTGCAGCCCTACAAGTTCTGCATGGAGGAGATCGAGGGCCTGCGGTACCGCTGCCGGGTGAGCACGGGCGGGGACGGGGACGGGGACGGGGGGGTGGTGGCGGTGCCCCCTCCCCGGCTCTGACCCCGAGTCCCCCCAGGACGCCATGCGCTCCGTCACCAAGCAGGCAGTGAAGGAGGCTCGGCTGCGGGAGATCAAGGAGGAGCTGCTCAACTCCGAGAAGCTCAAGGTACCCCCGGCACCCCGAGGGGGCTGTGGGGTGGGCATGGGGTGGGTGTGGGGTGCCAGGAGCCCCCCCATGACGTCCCCTCCCCGTCCCCAGACGTACTTCGAGGACAACCCCCGCGACCTGCACGTCCTGCGCCACGACAAGCCGCTGCACCCCGCCATCGTCAAGCCTCACCTCCGCAACGTGCCCGACTACCTGGGTACGTCCCGTGCCCGACGGCGGCTTTGGGGTGGCGGGGCAGGGTGGGGGACACAAGACCCCAAAACAGGGAGAAGGGTGCAAGGCCAGGGGGTGTCCCTGGAAAGCGCTTCACCCTCTGCTGCCCCGCTCCATGCCCGCAGTGCCACCCAGCCTCCGCAGCATCGCCAAGCCCAACCTGAAGAAGCACAAGCGGCTACGGCTGTCCCATGCCGGTGCCGGCCGCCGCGGCGGCCCCACGGTGAGTGCAGGACAGCCATGACCCCCCCTGGGCACAGGGGGTACCCACCTGTCCCCTGCTTTTTCAGGGTCTGACGCCGCTTTTCTCTGCCCTTACAGGCACGCCGCAACGCCAACCCACTGCAGAGCTTCAAGTACACCCGCCAGCGCACCAAGCGCCGTGCCACGAAGTCCTCCTGAGCCCCCCCTGCCCCCCAGGGGGCTGTGCCCGGGACCACCGCAGCCGCCTCGCGGCCCCCCTGGCGGATGGGGTGTCCCCGTGCCGTCCCCTGCGGGTGGCTGTGCGCAATAAAGGTGCCGGTGGGCTGTGCCAGCCGTGTGGTGGGTGCTTCTCCTGCCGGGCAGCGCCGTGCCCGCAGGCTGCGTGACGGTGGCAGGGGCGCAGGGGAGGGTTGGTGACGCAGGGGTGGGAAGCCTCAGATGCGGGACAAAGGTGCCAGCTGTTATCACCCCCCCCCCTTATCAATACCAAGGCTGTAAATGGGGCCAAGGCCACAGCACGCACAGCAGTGCCAGCTTTGGACCCCCCACACCCATCCCCTCGAGGCACCCGTCACCCCCACCCCAGCACCACCACGGTGCCCGCCGCCCGCTGGCATCCATCCTCCAGGGCTGGCACGCGCCTGTCCCCCAGAGCCTGGCACCCATGTGCCACCAGCACAGCGCCTTCAGGGCGCCCGAGTTCACCGTGCGCCCGCCTGCCCCGTGTGCCCGGCCCTGCCCGTGGCGTGCGAGACGGGTGGCAGCGCCGCGGTGCCCCTATCGCCCGCCGTTGCCTCTTATCGGGGCCTTGGGCCCTTATCGGGGCCGACGCTTCTCCAAGGCTGCCCGGTGGCCCTGAACCTTCCTGGCAGCTCCATGGGGCAGAGGACTCTGAGGTGGGCACGGCAGCCCCGTTTCTGTTAACAGAAGCAGTTTCAGCGCCCCGTGGGGCAGGCAGGGAGGTGAGCCCTGTTCCTCCTTGCCCTCGCTGACTGGGCACATGCCGTGGGGCAGGCTTTGGCACCCCGGGGTGCCCGACGCTCCCTGTGCCAGGCAGAATGGGTTTCCCACGGCTGGCACAGCCTCACCAGCGCCGCCTTGGGTGTTCCTGCAAACCCGCAGGGACGTCCCCGGTGGGCACAGCCCCGCCAAAACACGTAGGCAACAGCAGTGCGAAACTCCCCGTCGGTGACTCAGGTGCCCACTCCCTCGGGCAGGGGGGCACCCAGGCACCCGTCAGTCGGGGCACCTCCCCACTGGGATGCGCCGGCTGACAGTGCCGATCGATCCGGGTTAATGATCACTGCACCTTTACAGCTCCGGCGCTGGCTGATTGGTCTTGGTGCCATCAGGCCAGAAGACCTCACAGGTGGCAGCCGCCCAAGGGATATGGGGTCTTATAGGGGCCGGGTGAAGCCGGCAGCACCCTTTTGCCCACGATGGCAGCGTCTCCGGCGCTGGCCGGCGCGGTGCTCGGCACCCTCCTGGCGCTGGTAGGTGCTTGGGGGTGGCCGAGCACGGTGAGGTTTGGAGGGGGTGGTGACAGCAGGGGGACACCCATGGGTGTCGGGTGCCTGGCGTGTTTTGGGGGAGGACGGGGGCACCGAAGCGAGCTGGCTCCCCATGGGTTGAGCCCCCACACGCCCCTCTCCTCGCCCCGCAGGCCGCGCCGCAGCTGACGCCGATCCACCGCGCCGGCTACTGCGCTTTCTACGACGAATGTGGGCGCAACCCCGAGGTGAACGTCTCGCTGGTGTCCTCCAACGTGCCCTGCCTCTACAACGGGCCGGCGCATCTGGCCACGGGCGCGCTGCTGCAGCTCCTGCGCTCCGTCTGCCCCGAGCTGGTGCGGGGGGACAACGACACGCGGGTGTGCTGCACGCTGCGGCAGCTCACCGCCCTGCAGGTCAGCGTGGCGCTGTCCGGCACCGTGCTGGCCCGCTGCCCCTCCTGCTCCCGCAACTTCGCCAACCTCTACTGCAACAACATCTGCAGCCCTGACCAGAGCCTCTTCACCAACGTCACCCGCATGGTCAACCGCACCACGGTGCTGGGGGTGCGGCAGGAGGCCGTGGTGGAGTACCAGTGCTTCTACAGCCAGCGCTACGCTGACGCCGCCTTCAACTCCTGCAAGGACGTGCGGCTGCCGGCCACGGGCGGCTACGCCATCGACACCATGTGCGGCATCTACGGCGCCCGGCTCTGCACCACGCAGCGCTGGCTCGACTTCCAGGGCGACAAGAACAACGGGCTGGCCCCGCTGCAGATCGACTTCCAGCTGGTGCCCAACAACACGCAGCCCGGTGACGGCATCAAGCCGCTGGACGAGCGGGCGTGGGGCTGCAGCGAGGCGCTCAGCGCCGACCAGCAGCCCTGCTCCTGCCAGGACTGTGCTGAGTCCTGCCCGGCCGTGCCTGCGCCACCCGACCCCGCGCCGCCGTTCCGCTTGGGCGCTGTCGACGGCGCTTTGGTCATCTGCGCGGTGATCTTCGGCTTCTTTGCCCTTGTCTTCCTCACCGCCTTGATGTGCGGCGGGAAGAAGAAGAAGAAGACGGCACCGGCTCCTCGTGAGGGCTGTGCGGTGCGCTTGGGCACCTACAGCCACCGCTTCCTGGCTGATGTTTTCCGCCGCTGGGGCACGCTGGTGGCCAGGCACCCGGTGCCGGTGCTGGTGGTGGCGGCGGTGGTGGCGATCGGGCTGTCGATCGGGATGGTGACCCTGCAGCTCACCACCGACCCCGTGGAGCTGTGGTCGGCGCCGGGCAGCCAGGCGCGGCAGGAGAAGGCGTTTTACGACGAGCACTTCGGGCCCTTCCTGCGCACCTGCCAGGTGATCGTGACGGCACGGGACCAGCGCCCGGGGACCACCTACAACTCGGTGGTGCTGGGCGCCAAGAACTTCAGCGGGGTGCTGTCGGCCGAGGTGCTGGAGGCGCTGCTGGAGCTGCAGGATCAGCTGACGGGGGCGAGCGTCTGGGTGGAGGAGGAGGGCAGGGAGGTGACGCTGCAGGACGTCTGCTACGCGCCCCTCAACCCCTCCGAGCCCAGCCTGGCCGACTGCTGCATCAACAGCGTGACGCAGTACTTCCAAAACAACCGCACCCACCTGACCATGGAGGCCACCCAGACCGTGGGCAAGGAGACCGGCACCGTGGACTGGCACGATCACCTCATCTACTGCGTCAAGTGGGTGCCCTCAGGGCTGCCTGCGGGGTGCTGGGCGCTGCATGGGGTCGGGATGATAGCTGGGGGGTGATGGATGTTGGCATGGGGTTCGTAGGGTGATGGGTTATGGGGTCAGGGTGATGCCCGTGGGGTGCTGGATATGGCACGGTGCTCGGCTGTGGGGTCAGGGTGATGCTCATGGGGTGCTGGATGTGGGCATGGTGCTCGGCTGTGGGGTCAGGGTGATGCTCATGGGGTGCTGGATGTTGGCACGGTGCTTGTGGGGTGCTGGGCTATGGGGTCAGGGTGATGCCTGTGGGGTGCTGGATATGGCACGGTGCTCGGCTGTGGGGTCAGGGTGATGCTCATGGGGTGCTGGATGTGGGCATGGTGCTTGTGGGGTGCTGGGCTATGGGGTCAGGGTGATGCCCATGGGGTGCTGGACATAGCATAGAACCAATGGGGTGCTGGGCTATGGGGTCAGGCTATGGCTGTGGGGTGCTGGATGTGGCACGGTGCTTGAGGGGTGCTCAGCTGTGGGGTCAAGGTGAGGTCTGTGGGGTTCTGGACACAGCACAATGCTCACAGTGTGCTCTGCTGTAGGGTCAGGGTGATGCCTGTGGGGTGCTGGATGTGGCATAGGGCTTATGAGGTGCTGGGCTGTGGGGTTGGAGTGATGCTTGTGGGGTGCTGGGGTATGGGGTGAGGGTGATGCCTATAGGGTTCTGGACACGGCATGGTGGGTGCTTGGGGGGGGATCGACTATGAGGTCAGGGTGGTGCCTGTGGGGTGATGGATGTAGCATGGTGCTTGTGGGTTGCTCGGCTGTGGGGTGAGGGTGCTGGCTGTGGGTTGCTGTTGTGGTGTGGTGGCTGTGAGCTGTTGGGCTATGGGGTCGGGCTGATGACCATGGGGTGCTGGATATGGTAGGGTGCTGGGCTGTGGGGTCAGGGTGCTGCCCGTGGGGTGCTGGATGTGTCGCGGTGCCCATATGCCACCAGGCTATGGGGTCAGGGCGATGCCTGCCAGGAGCAGGGCTTGGTCACGGGCTGTGGGTGGGGGGGGGACACCGGGCGCAGCCCCCGCTCACTGGTGCTGTGTCCCCACCAGCTCCCCGCTCTCCTTCAAGGACATCACGACGCTGGAGCTGAGCTGCATGGCCGAGTACGGGGGGCCCGTCTTCCCCTACATCGCCCTCGGGGGCTACCCGGGTGAGTGTGTGGGTGCGGTGGGGTGGGACGGGGTGTGATGATGGGGTGCGGCGGGGTGTGATGGGGTGCCATGGGTGCCGTGCCGTGCCGCAGACTCCGAGTACACGCAGGCGGAGGCGCTCATCGTCACCTACTCCCTCAACAACTTCCCGCGGAGCGACCCGCGGCACAAGTGGGTGCTGAGCTGGGAGCAGCGCTTCCTCGAGGTGGTCCGCGACTTCCAGCGCAACCACAGCCAGAACCTCTCCGTCTCCTTCATGGCTGAGGTACGGCACGTGGCCGGTGGGGTGGGGGGCACCCAGGGGTGCCCCGGTGCCCCTGCTCACCCGCCCCGTGCCCGCAGCGCTCGCTGGAGGATGAGATCAACCGCACCACGGGCGAGGACATCCCCGTCTTTGCCGTCAGCTACCTGGTGGTCTTCGCCTACATCGCCCTGGCGCTGGGCGAGTACACGGCCTGGCGCCGCGTGCTGGTAACGGCCGGGGAGGCAGGGAGGGTGCCAGCACCCAAGGGTGCTCGCCAGGTGCTGAATGGGTGGCCCGGTCCTGCCACAGGTGGAGTCGAAGGTGACGCTGGCGCTGGGCGGCATCGCCGTGGTGCTGGGCGCCGTCTTCGCCTCCATGGGCTTCCTGGCGCTGCTGGGGCAGCCTTCATCCCTCATCATCCTCGAGGTTGTGCCCTTCCTCGTCCTTGCCGTGGGTGCTGACAACATCTTCATCTTCGTGCAGGAGTACCAGGTCGGCGGCCCTGGGGGTCCCTGGAGGGTGTGGGAGCACCCATGGGTGTGGGGAGGTCCCTGTGGGACGCCTCCGGGTGCAGGGATCCCTGCGGGGTGCGTGGACATGGGGGCAGCCTTGGGTCCCCCTGGGGTGGGCTCAGGAGTTCTTTGGGTTCTGGGGTCCCCATGGGGCATGGCAGCACCCTTGGGTGGGGGGTTCCAAAGGGGGATGTAGGGGGCATGGTTGAGCTCAAGGGGTCCCCATAGGACAAAGGGCCACCCATGGGTGCAGGAGTCTCCGAGGGTCACAGTGGAGGCCTCCAAGGGTCATGATGGGGATCCCAATGGGGCTTGGGGACATGGGGATGTCTCCATGGGACCAAGAGCCACCCATGGGTGTAGAGGCCTCCAAGGGTCATGATGGGGATCCCAATGGGGCTTGGGGACATAGGGAGGTCCCCATGGGACAAAGGAACACCCATGGGTGCAGGGGTCTCCCAGGAACATGGCTGGGATCCCAGTGGGACTTGGGGACATGGGAAGGTCCCCGGGGGACGCGTGGGTGTCCCGCTGTCCACGTGGCAGCACCCCCAGGCCGCTGGGTGCCCGTACGCGGGGCGGGCACCCCAACCTCCCGTCCCGGCCAGCAGCAGTCGCAGCGGGAGCCGGGCGAGACGCGGGAGGAGCACATCGGGCGGGTGCTGGCGCAGGTGGCACCCAGCATGCTGCTGTGCAGCATCTCCGAGGTCATCTGCTTCCTCCTGGGTGAGTGGGGACAGGGGTGCCCCCGGCACCACGCACCCAAGGGACCGCGCGTGGCCGCAGGGCCGCGGCACACCCCAACGGTGCCACCGGGGTGCTGACACCGGGGTGCCCGCAGGCTCCCTCTCCTCCATGCCCGCCGTCCGCACCTTCGCCCTCACGGCCTCCGTGGCCATCGCCTTCGACTTCCTCCTCCAGATGTCGGGCTTCGTCGCCCTGCTGGCCCTCGATGCCCGCCGGCAGGAGGTACAGCACCGCTGCCCCCGGGTGCAAGGGTGGGCACCCAAGGGTGTTTGGGGCATTGCGTGGGGTACCCGTGGGTATTTGGGTACCATGGGTGGGCACAGGGTGGCTCTGTACCCAATGTGCGTGGGGTTGGTGTGGGGCACCCATGGGTCTCTGGGTGCTTGGGGTGGGCAAAATGGAAGGCATGGGGTGCCCGTGGGTATTTTGAGTACCTTGGATGGGCGCAGGGTGCCCCCAGGGTGCTTATGGGGTAGGGGGGTACCCAGGGAGGGCGCGGGGTGTCACTGCACCCAGTCTGTTGGCATGGGGCACCCATGGGTCTTTGGGTGCCTGCGGTGGGCAAACTGGAGGGCGTGGGGTGCCCATGGGTGGGAAGGTGACTGCGGTGCCCATGGGGTACCCGAAGATACCCGGGGTGCCCATGGGGTGCCCACGGGACACGAGGGTGCCCAGGGTGGGCATAGGGGTGCCTGTGTACCCAAGGGTGTCGGTGGGCTAGCGTGTGATTCCTGTGGGTATTTGGGGGCCCGGGGGCACCCACCCACCCTGGTGGCACCCTTAGGCTGCCCGCTTTGACATCTGCTGCTGCTGCGGGACGGAGAAGGGGGACCCCACGGGGCCGGGCTTGAGGGTGCTGCGCCCCTTCCTGGACCGCTTCTACACCCCGCTGCTGCTGCACCGCCTGGTCCGGCCTCTGGTGGTCAGTGGGGGGCTGGGGGCACAGTGGGGAGGGGGAGGAGGCTTTGGGGTATATGGGGGGACTGGGAGGTCCTGGGAGGTGGGGGGCACAGGGCGGGCTGGGGCATCTGGAGGGGTTCAGGAGTCTTGGAGAGGGGGGGATGTGGGGGCATTTGGGGGCGGGCTGGGGGGCTTTGGGGGTGTTTGGGGCTTTGGGGGTGTTTGGGGCTCTGGGGGTTCCTGGGGGTGCCCCGTGCCATGGGGTGCCCTCACGGGGCCGGGTGCTGCCCCCAGGTGCTGCTCTTCCTCTTCTTCTCCTTCGCCGGGCTCTACCTCACACTGCACGTGACCGTGGGGCTGGACCAGGAGATCGCCATGCCCGAGGTGACACCCGGGGGACAGAGACACGTGGTGACAACAGGGTGCCTGGGGACGGGGACACACGGGGATGGGATGGCTGCGTGCACGGCACGGCCCCGTGTGGGGACAGCACTGGACGAGCGTGGCCCTGTATGGGAAGGGCACAACCCAACGTGGGGCCGTGCAGACACAGCATGGCCAAGGGGACACCAAGCCCTGGTTTGGGGACACCTGGGGACACCGAGCCCCTGTTTGGGGATGCGGGCAGGGCTGGGTGCCCCCACCCTCGCTGAGCACAGCCCCTGCCACCGCCAGGACTCCTACATGCTGCAGTACTTTGCCGACATGAACCAGTACCTGCCCGTGGGGGTGCCCACCTACTTCGTCACCACCAGCGGCTACAACTTCTCCTCGACCGAGGGCACCAACGCCATCTGCTCCAGCGCCGGCTGCGACGACAACTCGCTGACGCAGATGATCCAGTACGCCACGCGCTTCCCCAACGTGTGAGTGGGGCGCGGGGCGTGGGGCGGGCAGTGGGGCACGGCCCCCCCAGCACCCTGCCAGCCCCACCTCTGCCCAGGTCCTACCTCGCCATCCCCGCCACCTCCTGGGTGGACGATTTCCTCGACTGGCTCAACCCCACCGGCCGCTGCTGCCGCATCCACCAATTCGGGAACCTCACCGGGCAGTTTTGCCCTTCCACCAGCAGTGAGTGGGCACTGGTGCTCGCCGGGGGAGGGCTCCTGGGTGGGGTGGGGGTGGGGCACTGCGATGCCTGGTGGGTGGATGTTGGGTGCCCGCCGTGCTGCCCATTGGGATCCCATTGGGTGCCCACTGGGTGTCAATTTGGTTCTCGTTGGGTGCTGCAACGGTGCCCATCGGGTGCTGTGATGGTGCCCATTGGTTCCCACCATGAAGTCCATTGGGTGCCTATGGGGTCCCATTTGGTGCCCACCAAGTTCCCATTGGGTGGGTGTTCATTGGAATGCCTCTGGGTGCCCATTGAGCTCCATTAGGATCCTATTGAATTCCCACTGAGATCCCATTGAGTCCCCATTGGGTGCCCATTGAGTCTCTATTGGGATCCCACTGAATTCCCAGTGGGTGCCTACTGGGATCTCACTGAGTTCCCATCAGGATCCAACTGAGTTCCCACTTGGTGCCATTTGAATTCCCAATGGGATCCCATTGAGCTCCCGTTGTGATCCCATTAAGTCCCCATTGGGTGCCCATTGACTTCCTATTGGGATCCCATAGAGCTCCCAGTGGGTTCCCATTGGGTGCCCATTATTCCCACTGGGATCCCATTGAGTTCCCAATGGAATCCCATTTAATTTCCATTGGGATCCCACTGAGTTCCCATTAGGGACCTGTGATGGAGCCCACTGGGTGCCCACCACGGGGCCAACTGGTTGACCACTGCGTGCCATTGGGTGCCCCTTGGGTGCCCGCCACGGGGGGTGTTGGGTGTCTTCTGGGTTCCTCCTGGGTGCCTGCCATGGTGCCGCTGGGTGCCCGCTGTTCCCACGGGGGGTCCACGGGGTGCCTGCCGCGGCACCCTTGGGTGCTTACCCTGCTTCCCACTGGGTCCCCACGGCCGTGCCCACAGACGACATCAGCTGCCTGTTGGGGCAATGCCTGAACACCACGCGGCGGCCGACGGTGGAGGAGTTCGAGCGCTTCCTGCCCTGGTTCCTCCACGACCTCCCCACCCTGCAGTGCGCCAAGGGGTAGGTGCCACCCCAGGGTGCCACGGCGGGTCCCCAGGGTGGGGCTCAGCACCCTCCCTGCAGCCACGGGTGACCCGTTGCCCCCTCCCCACAGCGGCCTGGGCGCCTACGACACGGCGGTGAGCATGGACGCCAACGGCACCATCATGGGTGAGTGCGGGGCGGGTGGCAGGGGCTGGGGGCACCCCGGGGTGCCCGGCTGAGCCCGCTGCCCCCCCCAGCCTCGCGGTTCATGGCGTACCAGCGGCCGCTGCGGACCTCGCAGGAGTACACGGCGGCGCTGCGGGCTGCCCGCGCCCTGGCTGAAAACATCACCGGCACCCTGCGCCAGGTGCCCGGCACCGACCCCGATTTCCGCGTCTTCCCCTACACGTAAGCCTCCTGGGAGGGGTCAGGAAAGGAGGGGGTGCCCCCCAGGTCGGGGGGGGGGGGCTCAGGGTGGGTGCCCAATGCCCAATTTGGGGATAGGTGGCCGGTGAGGACTCAGCGTGGGTGCCCAGTTAGTGGTGCCCAGCCTGTGTCAGTGTGGGTGCTCCCATTTGGGGTCACTGTGGGTGTCCCCTGCCCAGTTAGGGGTCAGGGTGCCCAGTTAGAGGTGTCCAGTTAGAGCCCAATGTGGGTGCCCAGTTAGGGGTGCCCAGCCTGTGCCAGTGTGGGTGTCCCAGTTTGGGGTGCCCAGTTTGGGGTCACTGTGGGTGCCCCCTGTCTGGTTAGTGGTCAGGGTGCACATTTAGGGGTGCCCAGCCTGTATCAGTGTGGGTGCCCTATTTTGGGGTGCCCCAGTTTGGGGTGCCCCGGTAAGGGCCAGGGTGGGTTCCCCATGTCCAGTTAGGGATCAGCACACCCAGCTAGGGGTGCGCACTTGGGTGTCAATGGGGGTGCCCCACTTTGGGGTGCCCCACTTTGGGGTGCCTGGTTCAGGCTCCGCATGGGCACCCCAGTTCCTTACTGGTGTTAACGTGGGAGCCCAGTTCATGGCCGGGTTCTGGGGGTGCCAGCCCGGGAGAGGGGTGCCCGGTGGCCACCTCGGGGTGCCAGCAGCGGTGACAATCCTGGCAGGGTGACGTACGTGTACTACGAGCAGTACCTGACGGTGGTGGGCGAGGGTCTGTTCACGCTGATGCTGTGCCTGGTGCCCACCTTCCTCGTCTCCTTCATGCTGCTGGGCATGGACCTGCGCTCCAGCGTCGCCACCCTCATCACCATCACCATGATCCTGCTGGACACCGTGGGCATCATGGCCCTCTGGGACATCCCCTACAACGCCGTGGCCCTCATCAACCTCGTGGCGGTGCGGGGCGTGCGGGGTGGCACGGGGACGCGGGGCGCAGGAGGTGGCACGGGCATCTGGGGCACACGGGAGGTGGCACATGGGGACCTTGGGGAGCACAGGAGGTGGCACAGGTGACGTGGGGACACAGGGCACACAAAGTGGCATGAGGACCTTGGTGGCTTGGTGCTACCTGTGGTGGCACAGGGACCTGGGGACACACGGGGACAACAGCTTGAGGACCTGGGGCACGTGGGGTGCACGAGCACTGTGGGTGCCCCACGCCTGCCCCCATCCTGCCCCATGCCAGCCCCAGGGAGCCACCCACGGGTGCCCTCCCCGGTGACACCGCTGTCCCCGCAGGCCGTGGGCATCTCGGTGGAGTTCGTGTCCCACCTCACCTGCGCCTTCGCCCACAGCACCAAACCCACCCGCGTGGAGCGCGCTGCCGAGGCCACCGTCACCATGGGCAGCAAGGTGGGGGCGGCACGGCCGCGGGGGCACCCCGGGGTGCTGCCGGTCACCCACGGGTGCAGGGAGGGGACAACCCGGTCACAATGACTGACCCTGTGGTGGCCGCAGGTGGTGGCCGGGGTGGCCATGACCAACCTGCCAGGCATCGTGGTGCTGGCCTTCGCCAAGGCGCAGCTCATCCAGATCTTCTTCTTCCGCCTCAACCTCATCATCACCCTCGCCGGCCTGGCGCACGGCCTCGTCTTCCTCCCCGTCCTCCTCAGCTACATCGGTAAGGCCCCGGGGGACGGTGCCGTGACACCGGGGGGGGGGACAGCGGGGTGGTGGAGGGCACGGACACGGCACCGACCCCGTTATTTCCCCGCAGGACCCAGTCCCCGGGCGACACCGGGGGACAGCAAGGGCAGCGCGGGGCCGGACACGGGGCTGGCCCTGGGCAACCCCGGCTTCGAGGGTTCGGTGCGCCAGCGGTGCTGAGCCCCCGCCACCCCCCACCGTGCCCCGTCCTGCTGCTGCTTTTTATACCGCGGTCGTATTTAAACTGGTTTTCTCAGAGCCAGTGACTGGGTTTAACTGGGCAGGGCGTGGGCACGCAGCATACAGAAAGTGCATCGGCTTCTGCGGTGTCACCGCGTCTGTGCGGGGACGGGGACGGGCGCGCAGGGCACCGGTGGGGATGGGGACACGCGGGGTGGCACGGGGCATGACGGGGACGGGGTCCTGTGGGGCACAGGGGTGGCACGGGGGTGGGGCAGTGTGGGGACAGGGCCACATGGGGACAGGACACGTGGGGATGGGACACACGGACGTGCTGGGGACAGGGCCACACGGATATCTTGGGGACAGGACTTCTGGGGCACACGGGTGTGGTGGGGACGGGGCCACCTGGGATGCACGGAGATGCTGGGGACACCACCACCTGGGGGGCACATGGACGCAATGGGGACAAGGACACAGGAATATTTTGGGGACAGGACACGCGGGTGTCCTGGGGACAGGGCTTTGTGGGGCTGAGGGGCAGCGTGGGGACACAACCACGCCGGGCACGTGGGCCACAGGAGGTCCCCAGGAGAGGTCCCATGGGGCACACGGGCATAATGGGGACAGGGCCCAGGAGATCAAGACCCCACAGACACACGGCCATGGTAGAAACCAGACTTCCCAAAGACCCCAATCCTCAAAGACCCCAATCCTCAAAGCCCCACACCCGGGGAGCACGAAGCCTCCTTTTATTCCTCCTCACCGCCCCCAACCCCACCCCGAGCCCCCCCCGGGGCCGGCCCTACAGCCACTTGTAGACCACCTTGGCGGGCACCGTCTGCACCTCCAGGCGGACGGGGCACTTGTAGAGGTGGGACAGGAGGGTCTCGGCGTAGCCCACCAGGAAGCAGAGCTTGGCGGGGGCCAGGTGGGGCAGCAGCAGCAGGCAGCCCACCAGCGCGTTGGCGCGCCGCTTCAGCACCACCTCGTCGGCCAGGCAGCCGGGGAAGGTGCCGTGGAAGAATTTGCGCAGGAAAACGTCCTCCACCGTCCTCTCCGCCGCCCCGAACTCTCCGTCCAGGTTTCCTACGAGGGAAGAGGGCGACGTGGTCGGACGTCCCGGTGTCCCCCCCGCCACCTCTCCAACCGTGTCGCCCAAGGGTGCCGCGGTGACTTGGTGACTCACCGGTGTGCAGGGACAGCCAGCCCTTGCGGTGGGCGATGTAGTGGGGTGGGTGCGCCTTCTCGTAGGTCACCGGCTTGTCCCCCTTCCCCACGCGCACCCGCGCCGCCCGCGTCTGCCGGGGGAGGTGGCGTCAGAGCGGGGACAGGCCCCCGAGGGCCGTGGGGTGGTCCCCGAGGGACATGGGGACAGGGATGCCGCCGGCGGCGCTTACCTTGAGGCAGGCGGGGGTGGTGTGGAGGTGGCGGGCGGCGGTGAGGATGGGGACGTGGCCGAGGATGGGGACGCCGCGGGGCGCTGCCTGCTGGGGCGAGGGGGGGGTGAGGGGCACGAGGTGGCCCCGGGGTCCCCCCAGTGTCCTGGGACAGCTCGGGCAGGGTCCCCAGGGCCACCACTACTCGTAGGTTGTGTCCCCTATACCTGGTGTCCCCTGAGCCACCATTCCTGGAGCACCCCACACACGATGTCCCCATAGGCTCCTGTGCCTGTTGTCCCCTACACCCAGTGTCCCCTATACCTGGTGTCCCCAGAGCCCCAAGCGCTCAGTGCCCCATGTGTGTCCCCTGTTCACTGTCCCTACGCCCCATATCCCTGGTGTCCCCATACCCCTAAATGTCCCCACACCTCATGTCCCCATGTCCTTGGTGTCCCCATACCCCTAAATGTCCCATAATTGGTGACTCGAGCCTTAAGTGTCCCCATTCCCAGTGTCCCCATTCCCAGTGTCCCCATATGTGGTGTCCCTATGCCCTATGTCCCCACACCCCTATGTGTCCCCATCCCCATGTCCCTGGCACCCTAAGTGTCCCCATGCTCAGTGTCCCTCTTGTCCCCATAACTGGTGTCTCGAGCCTTAAGTGTCCCCATACCCAGTGTCCCCATGTCCCTGGTGTCCCCGTAATTGGTTTCTTCAGAACCCAAGAGCGTCCCCATGCCCTGCACCCCATGTCCCCACCCCCAGTGTCCCCGTACCCGGTGTCCCCATGCCCCATGTCCCTGGTGACCCCATACCCGGTGTCTCGAGCCTTAGGTGCCCCCACCCCATGTCCCCACCCCCATGTCCCCATGCCCCGTCCCCGGTGTCCCCGTCCCCCCGACTGTCCCCCCCCCGTGCCCCCTCCCGGCCCCGCCGCGCTCACCCTCAGCGCCAGGGCGGCCGCAGCCGCCGCCATCTTGGGACGGGGGCGGGGCCTGGGGAGGGGGCAGCGCCCCCTGGCGGCCGGGAGGGCACTGGGGGAACTGGGGGGCACTGGGAGAACTGGGGGGTACTGGGGGCACTGGGGGCACTGGAGGTGTTGGGGGTACTGGGGGCACTGGAGGGTACTGGGAGAACTGGGGGCACTGGGGGGTACTGGGGGTACTGGAGGGTATTGGGAGTACTGGAGGGTACTGGGAGAACTGGGTGCACTGGGTGCGCAGGGAGCACTGGGGGGTACTGGGAGCACTGGGGGTACTGGAGATACTGGGGGGTACTGGGGGTACTGGGGGCACTGGGGGGTACTGGGGGGTATTGGGGGTACTGGGAGAACTGGGGGTACTGGGTGCACTGGGAGCACTGGGGGGTACTGGGGGATACTGAAGATACTTAGGGGTACTGGGGGTACTGGAGGTTTTGGGGGTACTGGGGGCACTGGAGGGTACTGGGAGAACTGGGTGCACTGGGTGTGCAGGGAGCACTAGGGGGTACTGGCGGTACTGGAGATACTGGGGGACACTGGGGGCATTGGGGGTACTGGGGGCACTGGGGGCACTGGAGAGTACTGGGGGTACTGGGGGCACTGGGGGGGCACTGGGGGCACTGGAGGCATTGGGGGTTCTGGGGGTGTCGTGGTTCCGCTCGAGTGGGCAGCCGAGCTCCACCACAGCCGCTCTCTCACTCCCCCTCCTCAAAGAGGAATGGGGAGAAAATACGTGAAAAGGGCTCAAGGATTGAGATAAGGACGAGAAAATCACGCAATAATTAGTGTAACGGGCAAACCAGACTCAGCATAAGAAGACAGATAGTAAGATTTATTGCTCATTACTAACAAGCTAGAGAAGTGAGAAACAAAGGAAAGAAACCAAAAGCGCCTCCCCCCCATCCACCCTCTTCCACCTCCTCCCCCCCGAGCGGCGCAGGGGAACGGGGGAATGGGAGTTATGGTCAGTCTACAGCACTTCTTCTCTGCCGCTCCTTCTCGGTCACTCTCGTCCCCTGTGCTGTGGGGTCCCACCCACGGGATGCAGTCCTTGACGAACTGATCCGGCGTGGGCTTCCCACAGGCAGCAGCTCTTCCAGAGCTGCTCCAGATATGGGTCCGTACCATGGGGTCCATCCCTCAGGAGAAAACTGCTCCAACCTGGGTCCCCCATGGGCAGCAGCTCCTGCCAGGTCACCTGCTCCTGCGTGGGCTCCTCTCCACGGGCTACAGGTCCGGCCCGGAATCTGCTCCGGCAGGGGTCTTCCACAGGCGGCAGCCTCCGTCGGTGCAGGGCCACCTGCTCCACCGTGGTCTCCTCCACGGGCTGCAGCGTGGAACCCTGCTCCACCGTGGTACTCCATGGGCTGCAGGGGGACATCCTGCTTCACCATGGTCCTCACCACAGGCCGCAGGGGACTTCTGCTCCGGCGCCTGGAGCACCTCTCCCCCTCCTTCTACACTGACCTTGGCACCTGCAAGGCCGTTCCTCACTCCCTTGACTCTCCCAGCTGCTGTGTGGCGCAGCGTTTTTTTCCCTGTCTTAAATATGCTCTCACAGAGGCGCAAAACAACATCGCTTATTGGCTCAGCTCTGGAAAACAACGGGGCCCTTCCCAAACATGGGGCGGCTTCTAGATCTTTCTCACAGAAACCACCCCTATGGCCCCCTGCTACCGAAACCTTGCCACGTAAACCCACTACAGGGGGTACTGGGAGCACTGGGGACACTGAGGGTACTGGCTACTGGGAGCACTGAGGGCACTGGGAGAACTGGGAGCACTGGGTGCACTATGGGTATGGAGAGCATGGAGGATACTGGGAGTACTGAGGGAACTGGGAGCACTGGGGGCACTGGGGAGGTACTGATTTAAAGATCAAATCCGAAATTTCTTTAAGTGGTCTATTCTTTATTGCAGCGCTGGATGCACGGGGGATCCTTCCGCCTATCGTGCATGTTCAAAGTGACAAAATATCTCATATTTATACAGCGAAACAATGAATATTCAATTAGCATGCATACATATTCATTACCTAACCCCGCCTGCCCTCGCTTTGTATGCTAATTAGCTTATCAGTCCTTGCGCTTGCGCAAAGCCTTCCAAGAATTGTGGGCCGGGGTCTCCAGGATGTGGGCAGTGGTCGTTGGGAGGAAGGCCGTAGGTCTTCCTCGTCACGCACTTCCTTCATCAGTTGTTCTCCAAGCTGTACAAATGCTGAGTTGGCTTTCAGTTTCACCGAGGGTCGGCAGATAACGGGATGTCTCAATTAACAAGACGAGATAATTGCCTCCAGTTACCTCATGGCTCAGCCTGACGGTTATCAGATACCGGGATGTGCTCAGATAACAAAACCCTGACACGGACCAGGAGGGCTCCAGATAACGAGATGTCGTTTGCTTTGTCTGTGCTAACTGCTAACCACAAGTTGTGTTCTATCCTAAAGGGAGTTTAGACCATATCAGTACTGGGAGCACTGGGAGCACTGGGAGCACTGGGGGCACTGGGAGCACTGGGAGCACTGGGAGCTGGGGACACGGAGCACTGGGAGCACTGGGAGCTGGGGACACGGAGCACTGGGAGCACTGGGGGCACTGGGAGCTGGGGACACAGAGCACTGGGGGCACTGGGAGCTGGGGACACGGAGCACTGGGAGCACTGGGAGCACTGGGAGCTGGGCACACGGAGCACTGGGAGCACTGGGAGCTGAGAACACGGAGTACTGGGAGCACTGGGAGCTGGGGACACGGAGCACTGGGAGCACTGGGGGCACTGGGAGCTGGGGACACAGAGCACTGGGGGCACTGGGAGCTGGGGACACGGAGCACTGGGAGCACTGGGAGCACTGGGAGCTGGGCACACGGAGCACTGGGAGCACTGGGAGCTGAGAACACGGAGTACTGGGAGCACTGGGAGCTGGGGACACGGAGCACTGGGGGCACTGGGAGCACTGGGAGCTGGGGACACAGAGCACTGGGAGCACTGGGAGCACTGGGAGATGGGGACACGGAGCACTGGGAGCTGAGAACATGGAGTACTGGGAGCACTGGGAGCTGAGAACACGGAGTACTGGGAGCACTGGGAGCTGGGGACACGGAGCACTGGGAGCACTGGGGGCACTGGGAGCTGGGGACACAGAGCACTGGGGGCACTGGGAGCTGGGGACACGGAGCACTGGAAGCACTGGGAGCACTGGGAGATGGGCACACGGAGCACTGGGAGCACTGGGAGCACTGGGAGCTGAGAACACAGAGTACTGGGAGCACTGGGAGCTGGGGACACAGAGCACTGGGGGCACTGGGAGCACTGGGAGCTGGGGACACAGAGCACTGGGAGCACTGGGAGCACTGGGAGATGGGGACACGGAGCACTGGGAGCACTGGGAGCTGAGAACACGGAGTACTGGGAGCACTGGGAGCTGGGGACACGGAGCACTGGGAGCACTGGGGGCACTGGGAGCTGGGGACACAGAGCACTGGGGGCACTGGGAGCTGGGGACACGGAGCACTGGGGGCACTGGGAGCACTGGGAGCGGGGGACAGAGCACTGGGAGCACTGGGGGCACTGGGAGCTGGGGACACGGAGCACTGGGAGCACTGGGAGCTGAGAACACGGAGTACTGGGAGCACTGGGAGCTGGGGACACGGAGCACTGGGAGCACTGGGGGCACTGGGAGCTGGGGACACAGAGCACTGGGGGCACTGGGAGCTGGGGACACGGAGCACTGGGGGCACTGGGAGCACTGGGAGATGGGGACACGGAGCACTGGGAGCACTGGGAGCTGAGAACACGGAGTACTGGGAGCACTGGGAGCTGAGAACACGGAGTACTGGGAGCACTGGGAGCTGGGGACACGGAGCACTGGGAGGACTGGGGGCATTGGGAGCTGGGGACACAGAGCACTGGGGGCAGTGGGAGCTGGGGACACGGAGCACTGGGAGCACTGGGAGCACTGGGAGCTGAGAACACGGAGTACTGGGAGCACTGGGAGCTGAGAACATGGAGTACTGGGAGCACTGGGAGCTGGGGACACGGAGCACTGGGAGTACTGGGAGCACTGTTAGCTGGGGACACGGAGCACTGGGGGCACTGGGAGCACTGGGAGCTGGGGACACGGAGCACTGGGGGCACTGGGAGCACTGGGAGCACTGGGCTGCCCACAGCACAGGTCCCCCCAGCACCCCGGAAGGTGGGGGGGGGCCGGGGGGGGGGGGCTGAGGTTTGTGCCCGCAGGGGACAGGGACAGGAAGGGGGCGGCCCCCACCCCCCCCCCCGCCACCCCCCCCGTGCCCCCATGCCCGTAACCCCCCCGCCCCCCCCGCCCCGCGGTGGCTTTGGGCTCCGAGGGGACGTGACTGTGGGCAGCGGGGGGGGGGGACACTGCCCCCCCGGCACGTCCCGCGGTGTCCCCTTCCCCCCCCATGTCCCCAACGTCTCCATCACTTCCCCTTCCCCCCCCCGCACACCAAAGTGCCCCCCCCCTTGTCACCCCAGTGCCCCCAACCCCCCCCCCCATGTCCCCCCCGGGTCCTTGTGACCCCCCCAGTGCCCCCCCCCATGCCCCCCTGGTGTCCCCTTGTGACCCTCCCATGTCCCCCATTGTCCCCTCGCCCCCCACCCCAAATTCCCCCCAGCCTCCCCATCACCCCCCCCTTGTCCTCCCCCATCCCCCCCCATTGCCCCCCATGTCCCCTTGACCCCCCCCATCACCTCCCCTTGCCCCCCCCAGTGCCCCCCCAGTACCCCCAGTACTCCCAGTACCCTCCAGTGCCCCCACTTCTCCCAGTACCCTCCAGTGCCCCCAGTGCTCCCAGTACCCCCAATGCCCCCAGTGTCCCCCAGTACACCCAGTACCCCCCAGTATCTCCAGTACCCCCCAGTACCCCCAGTACCCCCCAGTGCTCCCAGTGCACCCAGTACCCCCAGTTCATAGAATCATGGAATCATAGAATATCCTGAGTTGGAAGGGACCCTTAAGGATCATCAAGTCCAACTCTTGACACCGCACAGGTCTACCCAAAAGTTCAGCCCATGTGACTAAGTGCACAGTCCAATCTCTTCTTAAATTCAGACAGGCTCGGTGCAGTGACCACTTCCCTGGGGAGCCTGTTCCAGTGTGCAACCACCCTCTCTGTGAAGAACCCCTTCCTGATGTCCAGCCTAAACTTCCCCTGCCTCAGCTTAACTCCATTCCCGCGGGTCCTGTCGCTGGTGTTCATGGAGAAAAGGTCTCCTGCCTCTCGACACCCCCTTACGAGGAAGTTGTAGACTGTGATGAGGCCTCCCCTCAGCCTCCTCTTCTCCAGGCTGAACAGGCCCAGTGCCCTCAGCCGTTCCTCGTACGTCTTCCCCTCCAGGCCTTTCACCATCTTCGTAGCCCTCCTCTGGACACTCTCCAACAGTTTCATGTCCTTTTTGTACTGTGGTGCCCAGAACTGCACACAGTACTTGAGGTGAGGCCGCACCAGCGCAGAGTAGAGCGGGACAATCACCTCCCTTGACCTACTAGCGATGCCGTGCTTGATGCACCCCAGGACACGGTTGGCCCTCCTGGCTGCCAGGGCACACTGCCGGCTCATATTCAACTTGTTGTCTACCACGACCCCCAGATCCCTCTCTTCTAGGCTGCTCTCCAGCGTCTCATCGCCCAGTCTGTATGTGCAGCCAGGGTTTCCCCGTCCCAGGTGCAGGACCCGGCACTTGCTCTTATTGAACTTCATGCGGTTGGCGATCGCCCAGCTCTCCAACCTATCCAGATCCCTCTGCAAGGCCTTTCCACCCTCACCTGAGTCCACAACTCTTCCAAGTTTGGTGTCATCAGCAAACTTGCTCAAAATGCCTTCTATTCCTACGTCCAGATCGTTTATAAAAATATTGAAAAGTACCGGCCCTAAAATGGAGCCTTGAGGGACCCCACTGGTGACCGCCCGCCAGCCTGACGCAGCCCCATTCACCATAACCCTTTGGGCCCTGCCCGTTAGCCAATTGCTCACCCATCGTATGATGTTTTTATTTAGCTGTATGGTGGACATTTTGTCCAGTAGGATCCTATGGGAAACCGTGTCAAAAGCCTTGCTGAAGTCCAAAAAAATCCCATCAGCTGGTTTCCCTTGGTCCACCATACGGGTGATCTTCTCATAAAAGGCAATCAGGTTAGTTAGGCAGGACCTACCCTTCACAAACCCATGCTGGCTGGGACCAATGACTGCTTTGTCCCCCAGGTGCGCCTCAATACGTTCGAGCACCATCTTCTCCATGATTTTACCAGGCACTGACGTGAGACTGACAGGCCTGTAATTGCTAGGGTCTTCTTTCTGACCCTTCTTGAAAATCGGCACAACATTTGCCAGCTTCCAGTCTACCGGGACCTCTCCAGACTCCCAGGACTCCCAGTACACCCAGTACACCCAGTATCTCCAGTACCCCCCAGTGCTCCCAGTGCACCCAGTGCCCCCAGTACCCCCCAGTTCTCCCAGTACCCTCCAGTGCCCCCAGTGCTCCCAGTACCCCCAACACCTCCAGTACCCCCAGTACACCCAGTATCTCCAGTACCCCCCAGTGCTCCCAGTGCACCCAGTACCCCCAGTTCTCCCAGTACCCTCCAGTATCCCCAATACCCCCCAGTGCCCCCAGTACCCTCCAGTGCTCCCAGTACCCCCCCCAGTGCCCCCACTTCTCCCAGTACCCTCCAGTGCCCCCAGTGCTCCCAGTACCCCCAACACCTCCAGTACCCCCAGTACACCCAGTATCTCCAGTACCCCCCAGTGCTCCCAGTGCACCCAGTGCCCCCAGTACCCCCCAGTTCTCCCAGTACCCTCCAGTGCTCCCAGTACCCCCCAGTGCCCCCCAGTGCTCCCAGTACCCCCCAGTGTCCCAAGTTCCCCAAAGCGCCCCCCCCCAGTGGCCCCCATGTCCACTTGACCCCCCCAGGCCTCTCCCAGCCCCCCCCACTGTCCCCTTGTGCCCCCCCCATGCCCCAAGGTCCCCAAAGTGTCCCCAAAATGCCCCCCCGTATCCCCCCCATGTCCCCCTGCCCTCCCCTTGCCCCCCAGTGCCCCCACACCCCCCATGTCCCTTGTGTCCCCCCAGTCCCCCCCAGCCCCCCACTATCCCCCCCACCCCCCCCATCCCACCAGTGCCACGTCACCGCCCTTGCCGGACACCTCCCCCCCCCCCCCCCGTGGCTGCTGTGGTTTTGGGGGGGCCCTCCCCGGGGGGGGGGAGCCCTCCCTGCTCCTTCCGGGGGGGGACACATAAAGCACCCCAGGGTGCTGGGACAGGCAGCCATGGCCTCACTGCTGCTGGCCCTGCTCCCTGCGGTCACCGGTGGGGACTGGGGGGCACTGGGGGGACTGGGGGGGGACTGGGGGAACTGGGGGGGACAAGGGGGTGTGGGGACATGGGGATGGGGACATGGTGGTGTGGGGGGGCTGGGGGTATGGAGAGATGGGGATGGGGGGGATGTGGGGGGACGGGGACACGGGGATGGGGAGGGTGGGGGCATGGTGGGGACAGGGACATGGGGACCAGAGGGATGGGGACGTGGGGACAGGGACGTGGGGGATGTGGGGATGGGGACATGGGGATGGGGACAGGGGGGACGCGGGGACCACAGTGATGGGGACACGGGGACGTGGTGGGGCTGGGGACTGAGGGGACAGCTGGGGCCAGGGCACTGGGGACAAGGCGGGGACAGGGGCACGGGGACATAAGGAGCAGGGTGACGGGGACATTGGGGACGTGAGGGGACAGGGAGGGGGGACGGGGACAGCGGGGCTGGGGCTGACGTCCCCGATGTGCCCCAGCCCTGGTGCTGGTGGGGGCGGAGAGCCCCCCCTTGAGCCACCAGACCCTGCCCGCGGGGGACACCGAGGATGGGCCCTGGCTGCAGCTGGGGGACAAGGACAGCACGGTGAGGGGACACCGGGACACTGGGGGGGCACTGGGGGGCACTGGGGGGGCACTGGGGGGCACCCAAGGGGCACTGGGGTGGAGACCAAGGTGGGCACCCCCAGGGCGCTGGAAGGGCACTGGGAGGGCAGGCGGGGGGCACTGGGAGGGCACTGGGAGGGCACTGGGGGGCACTGGGGCTCGTCCCCCTCCCGTGGCACCCATGGGTGCTACCCGAGGGCTCTCTGGGCGCAGGGCGGGGGGGGGCAGCTCTCCCGCAGCTGGCGCTGCAATGTCTGCCAGAACATCGTGAAGATCCTCAGCAAGATGGTAAAGGACATCAAGGACAAGGTGAGCGTCCCTGTCCCCGTCCCCGCACCAGGGGTCCCCGTGTCAGCTGTCCCCACGTGGGGTGACCCCACAAGGGGTGACCCCATGCAAGGTGTCCCCAGACAAGGCGATGTCCCCACGTGAGATGTCCCCAGACGAGGTGTCCCCGTGCCAAGCGATGTCCCCACGTGGGGTGACCCCCATGCAAAGTGTCCCCATGCCAGGTGATGTCCCCATATGAGGTGGTGTCCCCGTGCCATGTGTCCCCATACAAGGTGTCCCCATGCCAGGTGATGTCCCCATGTGAGGTGTCCCCATACAAGGTGTCCCCATGCCAGGCGAAGTCCCCATACGAGGTGTCCCCATGCCAGGTGGTGTCCCCATACAAGGTGTCCCCATGCCAGGCGCTGTCCCCATACGAGGTGTCCCCACACCGGGTGCCACCCCCACGCCCCGTGTCCCCATAGGATCTCCCTCCCCCAGCCAAGCCATCCCCACGTGCGGTGTCCCCATCCAAAGCCGCATCCCCCACCCCATATCCCCCCTCCTTGCCCCCCGGTGCCCCCCGGTGCTGACGGAGGTCCCTCAGTACAAGGTGACCCGTGCCACCCAACACGTCTGCGACACGTCGCCGAAGTCCCAGTGCAAGCAGTGGCTGCAGAAGTGGCTGAACCGCATCGTGGACGCGCTGGTGCACCACAAAGCCCCCAAGCGCATCTGCACCATCCTGGCGCTGTGCCCCTAAGGGGGTCTGAGCCAGGTGAGCCCCCAAACCCGGCCCCAAACCCGGCCCCAAAACTGGCCCCGTGCGCCCTGCCCGCCTGGAGGGTCCTCGAACCCCCCCATAAGGGCTCTCGAGTCGAGGGCCGGAGCTTCAAAGCGCTGCCGGGAAGGCGCACCCATGGGTGCTGCCGGGGGGGGGACACGGGGCGTGGGGGTGTGGGACATGGGGGGTGGGGATATGGGATTTGGGGACACAGGGATGTGGGGGTGTGGGGGCATGGCAGGGGATGGGGACATGGGGGGCGTGGGATTTGGGGACATTGGGGGTGGGCGTGGGGACATGGGGTGCGGGGGACAGGGTTTGGAGACATGGGGACATGGGGGTGGGGGGGACATGGGGTGTGGGGACAGGGGAGGGCTGGGGGATACGGGGGGGACATGAAAGCGTGGGGACATGGGGACATGGGAGGTCACAGGGGAACTTGGGGCATGGGGGAGATGGGGATGTGGGGGGGACAGGGGGGTGTGGGGACACGGGGACAGGGGGGCTGGGGACATGGGGACGTGGCAGACAACTCGTGGACACGGAGCCATGGGGACACGGGGACACCGCGCGGTGTGTCCCCCTCCCCTTCTCCCCCCAGGCACCGGCTGGCTCCGAGGACCCCCGATGGCACCCGTGCCCCCCTCGTGTCCCCCTCGTGTCCCCAACGCTGTGACCACCCTGTCCTTCCCAGCACAATAAAGCTTTGTCACCACAGGGGTGGCACCTGCCTGTCCCCTGCGGGGGTGGGATGGGGACACGGGGACCCCAACGGGGACTTAAGTGGGGACAGGGGGACCCCGACGGGGACATGGCTATGGGGGGGTTTGGGGGGACACCTCCAGGGCCCTGTCCCTTGCTGGGAGCGGGGCTGGGGACAGGGACAACGTGTCCCTGCGGCGCTGGCACTGTCCCAGCGGCCACCTCCCGTCCCCACGGGGCTATAAGAGCCCGCGGGGCACGGCCCCGCCACCGCCACCATGGCGCTGCCACCGTCCCCGTCCCCGTCCCCGTCCCTGTCCCCGTCCCTGGCGCGGACGCTGCTCCTCGCCCTGCTCTGTGCCACCACAGGTAGGGACCGTGAGCCCCCCCCCCCGGGCTGGGCACCCCCCAACCCCAAATCTGGGTGCCCCCATAACCCCAAATCTGGGTGTGTCCCCCCCTTGGGGACACGGCGGTGGATTGGGGGGGTCCTTCCCCATTATGGGATTTGGGGGTGGGGGGGGTCCTGGCCACCTGGGTGTCCCCCCACACCCAAAGAGCTGTAGGGGGGGGAATTTGGGGGGGTTATGGGGGGGTCCCAGCGCTGGTGCTGACGGTGGCCGCAGGGCTGGGGGGGCCGGCGGAGCGCTGCGGGGTCCCCCCCGACGCCTGGTGCCAGAGCTGGGGGACGGCGCTGCGCTGCGGGGCCCTGGAGCTCTGCGCCCGCCGCGGCTGGGCCCCCAGTGCCAAGGTGAGCGCCGAGACACGGCCCCACAGCCCAACGGCCCCACAGCCCAAAGGCCCCACGGCCCCATGGCCCCATGGCCCCACATCTCCACGTCCTATTCCCCATCCACCCCGTCCCCACCCCCCATGTCCCCCCCACTCCATATCCCACGCCCTATGACCCTGTGTCCCCCATGTTCCCATGTCCCCCTCCCCCTGTCCCCATGTCCCTGTGCCCCCCATGTCCCCGTGCCCCACGCCCCATACCCTATGTTCCATGGCCCGCACCGTGTCCCTCTGTCCCCACATTCCCACGCCCCGTGCCCCTTGTCCCCGTGCCCCATATCCACGTTCCCACGCCACGTGTTTGTGTGTCCCCTACTCCCCCTCCCCATATAATGATACCCCATGTCCCCACACCCCATTGCCATGTCCCCAAGCCCATTTCTCCATGTCCCCATGTCCCCAAGGTCACTTCCCCATGTCCCCATGCTCCACGCCTTATGTCCACATGTCCCCAAGTCCATTTTCCCATGACCCTACACTCCGTACTATATGTCCCCATATCCCCAAGTCCTTTTTCCCGTGTCCCCACGTAATATGCCCCCAATTCTGCTTCCCCATGCCCCCATCCTCCATGTCCTATGTCCCCATGTCCCCGAGTCCATTCCCATGTCCTGTACCCCATGCTATATGTCCCCAAGTCCTTTTCCCCATGTCCCCAACTCCATTTCCCCATGCCCCCATACTCCACACCACATGTCCCCATGTCCCCAAACCCCTTTCCCCGTGCCCTGTACCCCCTGTCCCCGTGCCCCCCGTCCCCACACGCCTCCGTCCCGGTGCGGGTGCCCCCCCCTCGCAGGAGGACATGTGCGCCGACTGCCAGGAGGTCGTCACCCTGCTCATCCGCATGGCCAACGAGTCGGCCACCAAGGTGCTGAGGGACACGGGGGGGGGGGGTGACACCAAGGTGGGGGGGACACGAGGTGCGGGTGCCCCCGCGGGGTGCCATGGTGGCTGTGGGCGCAGGTGGCCGTGGAGGGATTTCTGCGCCGGGAGTGCTCGGCGCTGCCGGTGCCCACCATGGTGACCCCCTGCCAGAACCTGGTGCACGAGTACCTCGCCCTCCTCGGCACCCACCTGGAGCAGCACCTCGTGAGTGGCACCCGTGGGTGCTGTGAGGGGCGGGCAGGGGAACCCAGGGGTGCTGGGGGGGGGGACTCGGTGCCATTTGGGAACACTTTGGGGTGTGGGGTAGGTTGGGGTCACTGTGCCATTTGGGGACACCTCAGGGTGCTGGGTATACTGGGGACCCCGTGCCATTTGGGGACGTAGCAAGGTGCTGTGGAGGGATTAGGGACGCCGTACCATTTGGGGACATTATGCCACCTGGGGACACCTTGGGGTGGGGGGAAGACTGGGGACACTTTGCCACTTAGGGACACTTTGGGGTTCTGGGTGTACTGGGGACCCCATGCCATTTGGGGACATCTCAGGGTGCTGGGAAGATTGGGGACACCGTGCCACCTGGGGACACCTTGGGGTGCTGGGGACCCTGTGCCACTGGGGGGGCACCTCAGGGTGTCAGGTGCCCCCCGCTGGGGAGCAAACCCAGGCGTTGGGGCCCCCCCCACCCCGCGCCACCCCATTCCCCCCCCGTTGGGGGGTGCCCTCACCGTGTCCCCCCAGAAGCCCTCGGCCATCTGTGCCCGGCTGGAGCTGTGCCCGGGGGAGCCCGGGGGGGTCCTGGCCGTGCCCCCCCACCTCGGGGCACCCAGTGCCCGCCCGCAGGTAGGAGCTGCTGGGGGCATCTGTGGGGTGTCTGTAGGGGGTATTTGGGGGCATCCATATAGGGTTCTATATGGGCATCTGGGGGCATCTGGGGGCATCTATAGGGTATCTGGGGGCATCTACACAGGGTCTATATGGGCATCTGTGGGGGCATCGGTGCGGTATCTGGGGGCATCCATATAGGGTTCTTTATGGGCATCTGGGGGCATCTATAGGGTATCTGGGGGCATCTACGGGGGCATCTACACAGGGTCTATATGGGCATCTATGGGGGCATCGATGGGGTATCTGGGGGCATCCATATAGGCTTCTATACGGGCTTCTTGGGGGGCATCGAAGTGGACATCTACACAGGTTTCTATATGGGCATTTGGGGCCATCTACACGGGCTTCTGTGGGGTAGCTGGGGGCATCCATATAGGCTTCTATATGGGCATCCTGGGGGCACATATACGGTCTATATAGGATTTTCTATATGGGCCCCGATGCGGGCCCCTCGCTGGCCAAGACAGGGCCCCCCCCCCGCGGGTTGCTGTGCGCAGAGCCGGGCGCTCCCCGTGCCGGCGCCACCATTAGGCTCCAGAGTGAACGCGGGGCTGACGGCACAACTCCCACCCCGTCCCCAGGGCCAGGACCTCCCGGTGCCGATGCCGCTGTGCTGGCTGTGCCGAAACTTCATCAGCCGCCTCGAGGCCTCCATCCCCAAGGTGCCGGGGGGGCGGGTGGGACACTAAAGTGGGGGGTGCCGAAGCTGGGGTGACCCCCAAACGATGGTGGTGCCCGCAGGAGGCGGCGGCGGCGGCGGTGTCGCGGTTGTGCCGGGTGCTGCCGGTGGCGGTGGCGGGCACGTGCCAGTGCCTGGCCGAGCGCTACACGGTGCTGGTGCTGGAGGCGGTGCTGGGGCGCCTGGGCCCCCGCCTGCTGTGCCGCCTGCTCCTCGCCTGCCACCCCGAGGACGACGGTTGTGCCCCCCCGGCACCGCCGCGGCCCCCCGGGGACCAGGAGGACGCGGCGCTGCGTGCGGGGCACGAGGTGAGGGCAGGGGTTGGGGTGGGGGGTGAGGGGCTGGGGGGGGGAGCCCAGGGTGTGGTGGGGCACCCAAGGGTGGCACGGGGCCCGGTGGGGTGCTCCTGGGTGGCACGGCACCGGGGGACGTGCCAGGGACACCAAGGGGCAGCGTGGGCCCAAGGGACGCATGGCAAGGTGTCGCGGTGCCAAGGGACGTGCCAGGAGCCCAAAAGGTTGTCACGGCCCCAGGGACGCACCCCGGGGTGTCACCACCCCACCGGAGGTGCCAGGAACCCACAAGGGTGTCACGGCCCCAAGGGACACATCCCATGGTTTCACAACCCCAAGGGACGCACCCCAGGGTGTCACCACCCCACAGGACATGCCAGGAACCCAGAAGGTTGTCATGGCCCCAAGGGACACATCCCAGGGCGTCACCACCCCGAGGAACACACCCCAGGGTGTCACAGCCCCAGGGGACACTCCAGGAGCGTTAAGGGGACTTCACGGCCCCAGGGGACGCACCCCAGGGTGCCTCAGGCCAACGTCCCCGTGTCACAGCCCCAGAAGGTGCCCGAGCTCCAAGGGCTGTGGCGCTGTCCCCAAGGGGGACACCACGGGGCACGCCAGGACCCCTCCAAATGTGTCACCTCCCCAAGGGACAACCCCGGGGCTGTCACAGGACCCCCTAAGGGCTGTCCCCGTCCCTGCTGCCACCCCGTGTCCCCTCCCCGCAGGACCCGGAGCTGTCCCCAAAGCCAGGACCCTGCGCCCTGGGCCCGGCCTATTGGTGCTCCAGCCCCGAGGCCGCCCGGAGCTGCAAGGTGAGGAGGGGCAGGGTGACAAGGGACGGGGGGGGGGACACAGAGGGGACACGCAGCCCCCAACGTGCCCCCCGTGCTCCCCGCCAGGCCCTGCGGTACTGCCAGGACCACGCCGGGCTGTAGGGGGACAGGAGGAGCCTGCAGCGACCCCATATAAAGCTTGGATGCCAGCACCCCGCTCGCCTCCACGTGGTTTTGGGGCCTCCTGGGGTTCTTTTTTCTTTGAAACGGGGGCGGGTGGGTTCTCACACCTCCCCCGGCCACTCCAAAGCTGTGAAAACCACGTGGCACCTCTTGCGGAGAAACTGGGGCAACAGAGGGCGGAAAAAGGTTTTTTTATAAAAAATACAAGTGGAGTCCTTTAATGGGCGGCCCCGCGGGGCTCAGGCGCCTTGCTGGTTGGTCTCGTCCTCCTCGCGCCGCTTCCAGATCTGGGAGGGGGAGAAACAGGGGGGTGAGCAACGTGGGGGGGGGATTTTGGGGTGGGAGAGGTGTCCCCGTGTCCCCTCACCTGGATGTAAGCCTCGGAAAGCGTGATCATCTGCGGCAGGATGTCGGTGACCTGCAGGTCCTGCAGCTCGTACCACTTCCCGGTGCCCTGCGAGGGGACACGAGGGGACGGCGGTGACGCCGGGGGGCTCCTTTTTGTGTCCCCCCCCCCGCCTCCCCGAAAGGGCCACTCACGTGGTGCAGCACGTGGATGCGGTAGGAGCCCTCGGAGGGTTTCCCGTCGTGCACGATGTTGGCGATGAGGTCGTAGGTGGTGTTGGTGTGCACCGCCTGCACCTCCTCCGACAGGTACTCCCGCAGGTCCACGTTGCTGTGGGGACGCGCCGTGGGCACCCACGCCACCCCAAAAGCTCCCCCGGGGATCCCCACGCGCACCCCGGTTTGAAAAGGGGGGGCTGGGGCACCCGGGGAGATCCCAAAGACACCCCAAAAACAAGAGCAGTCTCATTTGTAAAGGATGGGTTTGGGCACCCGGGGAGATCCCAAATGAACCCCAAAAGTGAGCACCTCGCTCTGCAAAGCTCAGGTTTAGGCAGCAGGGGAGATCCCAAAGGCACCCCAAAAACCTGAGCACCCTGGTTTGCAAAGGGTGGGTTCAGACACTGGGGCAGGTCCGAAAGACACCCCAAAAATGTGTGTACCCCACTTTGCGAAGGGTGGGTTTGGGCACTGGGGGATATCCTAAAGGCACCCCAAAAACCTAAGCACCCTGGTTCGCAAAGCCCAACTTCAGGCAGCAGGGGAGATCCCAAATGATCCCAAAAAGGCACACAGCCTGCTTTGCAAAGCCTGGGTTTGGGCACTGGGGAAGATCATAAAGGCACCCCAAAAACCTGAGCACCCCACTTTGCAAAGGACAGGTTTGAGCACCAGGGGAGATCCCAAAGGCACCCCAAAAGGCACCCTCAGGTGGCCAAGAAGGCCAATGGCATCCTGGCTTGCATAAGAAGCAGTGTGGCCAGCAGGGCTAGGGAGGTGATCGTCCCCCTGTACTCGGCTCTGGTGAGGCCGCACCTCGAGTACTGTGTTCAGTTTTGGGCCCCTCGCTACAAGAAGGACATCGAGGTGCTTGAGCGGGTCCAGAGAAGGGCGACGAAGCTGGTGAGGGGCCTGGAGAACAAGTCCTACGAGGAGCGGCTGAGGGAGCTGGGCTTGTTCAGCCTGGAGAAGAGGAGGCTCAGGGGTGACCTTATTGCTCTCTATAAGTACATTAAAGGAGGCTGTAGCGAGGTGGGGGTTGGCCTGTTCTCCCATGTGCCTGGTGACAGGACGAGGGGGAATGGGCTAAAGTTACGCCAGGGGAGTTTTAGGTTGGATGTTAGGAAGAATTTCTTTACTGAAAGGGTTGTGAGGCATTGGAACGGGCTGCCCAGGGAGGTGGTGGAGTCACCATCCCTGGAGGTCTGTAAAAGCCGTTTAGATGTAGAGCTCAGGGATATGGTTTAGTGGGGACTGTTGGCGTTAGGTCAGAGGTTGGACTCGGTGACCCTGAGGTCTCTTCCAACCTAGAGATTCTGTGATCCCGGTCCCGCTTCCCGCGGCTGGACACGGCCGCGCACTGCGCATGCGCCGCGGCGCCACCGCGCATGCGCCGCGAGAGGCGGGGGCTTCGTTCTGCCCTCTGCGCATGCGCAACGCCCTGCCCGGTTCTGCCCCCCCTCGCTCCGCGCATGCGCGTTGGCGCGCCCCCCGCGGCGGCCGGCGGGGATTTTAAAGGGGCCGCGGCCCCGGTACCTCTTTGGGAGGAAGGCCGTAGGTCTTCCTCGTGATGCACTTCCTTCATCAGTTGTTCTCCAAGCTGTACAAATGCTGAGTTGGCTTTCAGTTTCACCGAGGGTCGGCAGATAACGGGATGTCTCAATTAACAAGACGAGATAATTGCCTCCAGTTACCTCATGGCTCAGCCTGACGGTTATCAGATACCGGGATGTGCTCAGATAACAAAACCCTGACACGGACCAGGAGGGCTCCAGATAACGAGATGTCGTTTGCTTTGTCTGTGCTAACTGCTAACCACAAGTTGTGTTCTATCCTAAAGGGAGTTTAGACCATATCAGTACTGGGAGCACTGGGAGCACTGGGAGCACTGGGGGCACTGGGAGCACTGGGAGCACTGGGAGCTGGGGACACGGAGCACTGGGAGCACTGGGAGCTGGGGACACGGAGCACTGGGAGCACTGGGGGCACTGGGAGCTGGGGACACAGAGCACTGGGGGCACTGGGAGCTGGGGACACGGAGCACTGGGAGCACTGGGAGCACTGGGAGCTGGGCACACGGAGCACTGGGAGCACTGGGAGCTGAGAACACGGAGTACTGGGAGCACTGGGAGCTGGGGACACGGAGCACTGGGAGCACTGGGGGCACTGGGAGCTGGGGACACAGAGCACTGGGGGCACTGGGAGCTGGGGACACGGAGCACTGGGAGCACTGGGAGCACTGGGAGCTGGGCACACGGAGCACTGGGAGCACTGGGAGCTGAGAACACGGAGTACTGGGAGCACTGGGAGCTGGGGACACGGAGCACTGGGGGCACTGGGAGCACTGGGAGCTGGGGACACAGAGCACTGGGAGCACTGGGAGCACTGGGAGATGGGGACACGGAGCACTGGGAGCTGAGAACATGGAGTACTGGGAGCACTGGGAGCTGAGAACACGGAGTACTGGGAGCACTGGGAGCTGGGGACACGGAGCACTGGGAGCACTGGGGGCACTGGGAGCTGGGGACACAGAGCACTGGGGGCACTGGGAGCTGGGGACACGGAGCACTGGAAGCACTGGGAGCACTGGGAGATGGGCACACGGAGCACTGGGAGCACTGGGAGCACTGGGAGCTGAGAACACAGAGTACTGGGAGCACTGGGAGCTGGGGACACAGAGCACTGGGGGCACTGGGAGCACTGGGAGCTGGGGACACAGAGCACTGGGAGCACTGGGAGCACTGGGAGATGGGGACACGGAGCACTGGGAGCACTGGGAGCTGAGAACACGGAGTACTGGGAGCACTGGGAGCTGGGGACACGGAGCACTGGGAGCACTGGGGGCACTGGGAGCTGGGGACACAGAGCACTGGGGGCACTGGGAGCTGGGGACACGGAGCACTGGGGGCACTGGGAGCACTGGGAGCGGGGGACAGAGCACTGGGAGCACTGGGGGCACTGGGAGCTGGGGACACGGAGCACTGGGAGCACTGGGAGCTGAGAACACGGAGTACTGGGAGCACTGGGAGCTGGGGACACGGAGCACTGGGAGCACTGGGGGCACTGGGAGCTGGGGACACAGAGCACTGGGGGCACTGGGAGCACTGGGAGATGGGGACACGGAGCACTGGGGGCACTGGGAGCACTGGGAGCACTGGGAGCTGAGAACACGGAGTACTGGGAGCACTGGGAGCTGGGGACACGGAGCACTGGGAGCACTGGGGGCACTGGGAGCTGGGGACACAGAGCACTGGGGGCACTGGGAGCACTGGGAGATGGGGACACAGAGCACTGGGAGCACTGGGAGCACTGGGAGCGGGGGACACAGAGCACTGGGAGCACTGGGAGCACTGGGAGATGGGGACACAGAGCACTGGGAGCACTGGGAGCACTGGGAGCGGGGGACACAGAGCACTGGGAGCACTGGGAGCACTGGGAGATGGGGACACGGAGCACTGGGAGCACTGGGAGCTGGGGACACAGAGCACTGGGAGCACTGGGAGCACTGGGAGATGGGGACACGGAGCACTGGGAGCACTGGGAGCTGAGAACATGGAGTACTGGGAGCACTGGGAGCTGGGGACACGGAGCACTGGGGGCACTGGGAGCACTGGGAGCTGGGGACACAGAGCACTGGGAGCACTGGGAGCACTGGGAGCTGGGGACACGGATCACTGGGAGCACTGGGAGCTGGGGACACGGAGCACTGGGAGCACTGGGAGCTGGGGACACAGAGCACTGGGAGCACTGGGAGCACTGGGGGCACTGGGAGCACTGGGAGCACTGGGAGCACTGGGGGCTGGGAGCACTGGGAGCACTGGGAGCACTGGGAGCACTGGGAGCACTGGGGGCACTGGGAGCACTGGGAGCACTGGGAGCTGGGGACACAGAGCACTGGGAGCACTGGGAGCACTGGGAGCACTGGGGGCACTGGGAGCACTGGGAGCACTGGGAGCACTGGGAGCACTGGGGGCTGGGGACACGGAGCACTGGGAGCACTGGGAGCACTGGGAGCACTGGGAGCTGGGGACACAGAGCACTGGGAGCACTGGGAGCACTGGGGGCACTGGGAGCACTGGGGGCACTGGGAGCACTGGGAGCACTGGGAGCGGGGGACACAGAGCACTGGGGGCACTGGGAGCTGGGGACACAGAGCACTGGGAGCACTGGGAGCACTGGGAGCTGGGGACACGGAGCACTGCAGGCACTGGGAGCTGGGGACACGGAGCACTGGGAGCACTGGGGGCACTGGGAGCTGGGGACACGGAGCACTGGGGGCACTGGGAGCACTGGGAGCGGGGGACACGGAGCACTGGGGGCACTGGGAGCACTGGGGGCACTGGGAGCACTGGGAGCTGAGAACACGGAGCACTGGGAGCACTGGGAGCACTGGGAGCACTGGGAGCTGGGGACACGGAGCACTGGGAGCACTGGGGGCACTGGGAGCTGGGGACACAGAGCACTGGGGGCAATGGGAGCTGGGGACACAGAGCACTGGGAGCACTGGGAGCGGGGGACACAGAGCACTGGGAACACTGGGAGCACTGGGAGCTGGGGACACGGAGCACTGGGGGCACTGGGAGCTGGGGACATGGAGCACTGGGGGCACTGGGAGCACTGGGAGCTGGGGACACAGAGCACTGGGGGCACTGGGAGCTGGGGACATGGAGCACTGGGGGCACTGGGAGCACTGGGAGCACTGGGAGCTGGGGACACGGAGCACTGGGAGCACTGGGAGCACTGGGAGCTGGGGACTGTACTGGGTCTGGCTGGAATGTTTACTTTCCCAGCAGCAGCCCATACAGTGCCGTACTCTGTACTTGTAGCTGGAACAGCAGTGTTATCACACCAGTGTTGTGTCTACTGCTGAGCAGCAGTGGCACAGTATTAGGCCTTTCTCTAACCCTCCTGGGGGTGGGCAAAAGGTGAGGAGAGAAACATCACTAGGGCAGCTGGCCTAAACCAACCAAAGGGATATTCCATACCATCTGATGTCACACTCAGCAATAAAAGGTGGAAACAGGAAGAAGAGGGGAGGGGTGGGCTCTCGTTTGGAAGACGTCGGTCCTCCTCTCAACACCGGCTGCGTGCGTTGAGGCCTTGCTTCAAGGACGTGGTCAATCATCGCTCATTTGTGGGAAGTAGAGAGTAATTTCTGTCCTCTGCACTTCCATATAGCCTTCATTTATTTTGTTTGTTTTCCTCCCTTCTTTTTATTTCCCTTTTTTTCCCCTCCCTTTCCCTTTTTATTTTCCCCTTAGTTAAATTGTTTAGTTCATGGTAGTCTTTATTTAATTATTATAATTATTTCCCTTTAATTAAATTATCCTTATCTCAACCCGTGAGTTGTTCTTTGCTTTACTTCTCCCCCTCCTCATCTAAAGGAGGGGGAGTGAGAGAGCGGTTGTGGGGTTTAGCTGCCCAGCACGGTAAAACCACCACACGGACACGGAGCACTGGGAGCACTGGGGGCACTGGGAGCACTGGGAGCTGGGGACACGGAGCACTGGGGGCACTGGGAGCTGGGGACACAGAGCACTGGGAGCACTGGGGGCATTGGGAGCTGGGGACACAGAGCACTGGGAGCACTGGGGGCATTGGGAGCTGGGGACACAGAGCACTGGGGGCACTGGGAGCACTGGGAGCTGGGGACACAGAGCACTGGGGGCATTGGGAGCACTGGGAGATGGGGACACGGAGCACTGGGGGCACTGGGAGCACTGGGAGCTGAGAACACGGAGTACTGGGAGCACTGGGAGCTGGGGACACGGAGCACTGGGAGTACTGGGAGCACTGGGAGCTGGGGACACGGAGCACTGGGGGCACTGGGAGCACTGTTAGCTGGGGACACGGAGCACTGGGGGCAGTGGGAGCTGGGGACACGGAGCACTGGGGGCACTGGGAGCACTGGGAGCTGGGGACACGGAGCACTGGGGGCACTGGGAGCACTGGGAGCACTGGGCTGCCCACAGCACAGGTCCCCCCAGCACCCCGGAAGGTGGGGGGGGGGCCGGGGGGGGGGCTGAGGTTTGTGCCCGCAGGGGACAGGGACAGGAAGGGGGCGGCCCCCACTCCCCCCCCCGCCACCCTCCCCGTGCCCCCATGCCCGTAACCCCCCCGCCCCCCCCGCCCCGCGGTGGCTTTGGGCTCCGAGGGGACGTGACTGTGGGCGGCGGGGGGGGGGGGACACTGCCCCCCCGGCACGTCCCGCGGTGTCCCCTTCCCCCCCCATGTCCCCAACGTCTCCATCACTTCCCCTTCCCCCCCCCCGCACACCAAAGTGCCCCCCCCCCCCCCTTGTCGCCCCAGTGCCCCCAACCCCCCCCCCCCATGTTCCCCCCGGGTCCTTGTGACCCCCCCAGTGCCCCCCCCCATGCCCCCCTGGTGTCCCCTTGTGACCCCCCCATGTCCCCCAGTGTCCCCTCGCCCCCCCCCCCAAATTCCCCCCAGCCTCCCCATCACCCCCCCCTTGTCCTCCCCCATCCCCCCCCAGTGCCCCCCATGTCCCCTTGACCCCCCCCATCACCTCCCCTTGCCCCCCCCAGTACCCTCCAGTGCCCCCAGTTCTCCCAGTACCCTCCAGTGCCCCCAGTGCTCCCAGTACCCCCAATGCCCCCAGTGTCCCCCAGTTCTCCCAGTACCCTCCAGTATCCCCAATACCCCCCAGTGCCCCCAGTACCCTCCAGTGCTCCCAGTACCCCCCCAGTGCCCCCACTTCTCCCAGTACCCTCCAGTGCCCCCAGTGCTCCCAGTACCCCCAACACCTCCAGTACCCCCAGTACACCCAGTATCTCCAGTACCCCCCAGTGCCCCCAGTACCCCCCAGTTCTCCCAGTACCCTCCAGTGCTCCCAGTACCCCCCAGTGCCCCCCAGTGCTCCCAGTACCCCCCAGTGTCCCAAGTTCCCCAAAGCGCCCCCCCCCCAGTGGCCCCCATGTCCACTTGACCCCCCCAGGCCTCTCCCAGCCCCCCCCACTGTCCCCTTGTGCCCCCCCCATGCCCCAAGGTCCCCAAAGTGTCCCCAAAACGCCCCCCCGTATCCCCCCCATGTCCCCCTGCCCTCCCCTTGCCCCCCAGTGCCCCCACACCCCCCATGTCCCTTGTGTCCCCCCAGTCCCCCCCAGCCCCCCACTATCCCCCCCACCCCCCCCCATCCCACCAGTGCCACGTCACCGCCCTTGCCGGACACCTCCCCCCCCCCCCCCCGTGGCTGCTGTGGTTTTGGGGGGGCCCTCCCCGGGGGGGGGAGAGCCCTCCCTGCTCCTTCCGGGGGGGGACACATAAAGCACCCCAGGGTGCTGGGACAGGCAGCCATGGCCTCACTGCTGCTGGCCCTGCTCCCTGCGGTCACCGGTGGGGACTGGGGGGCACTGGGGGGACTGGGGGGGACTGGGGGAACTGGGGGGGACAAGGGGGTGTGGGGACATGGGGATGGGGACATGGTGGTGTGGGGGGGCTGGGGGTATGGAGAGATGGGGATGGGGGGGATGTGGGGGGACGGGGACACGGGGATGGGGAGGGTGGGGGCATGGTGGGGACAGGGACATGGGGACCAGAGGGATGGGGACGTGGGGACAGGGACATGGGGGATGTGGGGATGGGGACATGGGGATGGGGACAGGGGGGACGCGGGGACCACAGTGATGGGGACACGGGGACGTGGTGGGGCTGGGGACTGAGGGGACAGCTGGGGCCAGGGCACTGGGGACAAGGCGGGGACAGGGGCACGGGGACATAAGGAGCAGGGTGACGGGGACATTGGGGACGTGAGGGGACAGGGAGGGGGGACGGGGACAGCGGGGCTGGGGCTGACGTCCCCGATGTGCCCCAGCCCTGGTGCTGGTGGGGGCGGAGAGCCCCCCCTTGAGCCACCAGACCCTGCCCGCGGGGGACACCGAGGATGGGCCCTGGCTGCAGCTGGGGGACAAGGACAGCACGGTGAGGGGACACTGGGACACTGGGGGGGCACTGGGGTGGAGACCAAGGTGGGCACCCCCAGGGCGCTGGGAGGGCACTGGGAGGGCAGGCGGGGGGCACTTGGAGGGCACTGGGAGGGCACTGGGGGGCACTGGGGCTCGTCCCCCTCCCGTGGCACCCATGGGTGCTACCCGAGGGCTCTCTGGGCGCAGGGCGGGGGGGGGCAGCTCTCCAACAGCCTGCGCTGCAAGATCTGCCATAGCATCGTGAAGGCCCTCGGCAAGCTGGCACGGAAGATCAAGGACAAGGTGAGTGGCCTTGTCCCCGTCCCCGCACCAGGGGTCCCCGTGTCAGCTGACCCCACGAGGGGTGACCCCATGCAAGGTGTCCCCAGACAAGGCGATGTCCCCACGTGAGATGTCCCCAGACGAGGTGTCCCCGTGCCAAGCGATGTCCCCACGTGGGGTGACCCCCATGCAAAGTGTCCCCATGCCAGGTGATGTCCCCATATGAGGTGGTGTCCCCATGCTAGGTGTCCCCTTATGAGGTGTCCCCATGCCAGCCATGTCCTCATGTGAGGTGTCCCCATACAATGTGATATCCCTGTGCCACGTGTCCCCATACGAGGTGTCCCCACACCGGGTGCCACCCCCACGCCCCGTGTCCCCATAGGATCTCCCTCCCCCACCCAAGCCATCCCCACGTGCGGTGTCCCCATCCAAAGCCGCATCCCCCACCCCATATCCCCCCTCCTTGACCCCGGTGCCCCCCGGTGCTGACGGGGGTCCCTCAGGACAGGGTGACCCGTGCCACCGAACGCATCTGCGGCCGGTTGGGGCCGCTGAAATCCCGGTGCGAGCGGCTGATGCAGCGCTGGGTGGCCCCCATCGTGGACGCGCTGGCGCACAACGAAGCCCCCGACCGCATCTGCACCCGCCTGAGGCTGTGCCGCAAGAAGGTCTGAGCCAGGTGAGCCCCCAAACCCGGCCCCAAACCCGGCCCCAAAACTGGCCCCGTGCGCCCTGCCCGCCTGGAGGGTCCTCGAACCCCCCCATAAGGGCTCTCGAGTCGAGGGCCGGAGCTTCAAAGCGCTGCCGGGAAGGCGCACCCATGGGTGCTGCTGGGGGGGGGGGGCATGGGGCGTGGTGGTGTGGGACATGGGGATAGAGGGACATGGGGGGTGGGGATATGGGATTTGGGGACACAGGGGTGTGGGGGTGTGGGGACATGGGGGGGCGTGGGATTTGGGGACATTGGGGGTGGCCTTGGGGACATGGGGTGCGGGGGACAGGGTTTGGAGACATGGGGACATGGGGGTGGGGGGGACATGGGGTGTGGGGACAGGGGAGGGCTGGGGGATACGGGGGGGACATGAAAGCGTGGGGACATGGGGACATGGGAGGTCACAGGGGAACTTGGGGCATGGGGGAGATGGGGATGTGGGGGGGACAGGGGGGTGTGGGGACACGGGGACAGGGGGGCTGGGGACATGGGGACGTGGCAGACAACTCGTGGACACGGAGCCATGGGGACACGGGGACACCGCGCGGTGTGTCCCCCTCCCCTTCCCCCCCCAGGCACCGGCTGGCTCCGAGGACCCCCGATGGCACCCGTGTCCCCCTCGTGTCCCCCACGCTGTGACCACCCTGTCCTTCCCAGCGCAATAAAGCTTTGTCACCACAGGAGTGGCACCTGCCTGTCCCCTGCGGGGGTGGGATGGGGACACGGGGACCCCAACGGGGACTTAAGTGGGGACAGGGGGACCCCGACGGGGACATGGCTATGGGGGGGTTTGGGGGGACACCTCCAGGGCCCTGTCCCTTGCTGGGAGCGGGGCTGGGGACAGGGACAACGTGTCCCTGCGGCGCTGGCACTGTCCCAGCGGCCACCTCCCGTCCCCACGGGGCTATAAGAGCCCGCGGGGCACGGCCCCGCCACCGCCACCATGGCGCTGCCACCGTCCCCGTCCCCGTCCCCGTCCCTGTCCCCGTCCCTGGCGCGGACGCTGCTCCTCGCCCTGCTCTGTGCCACCACAGGTAGGGACCGTGAGCCCCCCCCCCGGGCTGGGCACCCCCCAACCCCAAATCTGGGTGCCCCCATAACCCCAAATCTGGGTGTGTCCCCCCCTTGGGGACACGGCGGTGGATTGGGGGGGTCCTTCCCCATTATGGGATTTGGGGGTGGGGGGGGTCCTGGCCACCTGGGTGTCCCCCCACACCCAAAGAGCTGTAGGGGGGGGAATTTGGGGGGGTTATGGGGGGGTCCCAGCGCTGGTGCTGACGGTGGCCGCAGGGCTGGGGGGGCCGGCGGAGCGCTGCGGGGTCCCCCCCGACGCCTGGTGCCAGAGCTGGGGGACGGCGCTGCGCTGCGGGGCCCTGGAGCTCTGCGCCCGCCGCGGCTGGGCCCCCAGTGCCAAGGTGAGCGCCGAGACACGGCCCCACAGCCCAACGGCCCCACAGCCCAACGGCCCCACAGCCCAACGGCCCCACGGCCCCATGGCCCCATGGCCCCACATCTCCACGTCCTATTCCCCATCCACCCCGTCCCCACCCCCTGTGTCCCCCCCACCCCATATCCCACGCCCTATGACCCTGTGTCCCCCATGTTCCCATGTCCCCCTCCCCCTGTCCCCATGTCCCTGTGCCCCCCGTGTCCCCGTGCCCCACGCCCCCTACCCTATGTTCCATGGCCCGCGCCGTGTCCCTCTGTCCCCACATTCCCACGCCCCGTGCCCCTTGTCCCCGTGCCCCATATCCACGTTCCCACACCACGTTTGTGTGTCCCCTACTCCCCCTCCCCATATAATGATACCCCATGTCCCCACACCCCATTGCCATGTCCCCAAGCCCATTTCTCCATGTCCCCATGTCCCCAAGGTCACTTCCCCATGTCCCCATGCTCCACGCCTTATGTCCCCATGTCCCCAAGTCCATTTTCCCATGACCCTACACTCCGTACTATATGTCCCCATATCCCCAAGTCCTTTTTCCCGTGTCCCCACGTAATATGCCCCCAACTCTGCTTCCCCATGCCCCCATCCTCCATGTCCTATGTCCCCATGTCCCCGAGTCCATTCCCATGTCCTGTACCCCATGCTATATGTCCCCAAGTCCTTTTCCCCATGTCCCCAACTCCGTTTCCCCGTGCCCCCATACTCCACACCACATGTCCCCATGTCCCCAAACCCCTTTCCCCGTGCCCTGTACCCCCTGTCCCCGTGCCCCCCGTCCCCACACGCCTCCGTCCCGGTGCGGGTGCCCCCCCCTCGCAGGAGGACATGTGCGCCGACTGCCAGGAGGTCGTCACCCTGCTCATCCGCATGGCCAACGAGTCGGCCACCAAGGTGCTGAGGGACACGGGGGGGGGGTGACACCAAGGAGGGGGGGGACACGAGGTGCGGGTGCCCCCGCGGGTGCCATGGTGGCTGTGGGCGCAGGTGGCCGTGGAGGGATTTCTGCGCCGGGAGTGCTCGGCGCTGCCGGTGCCCACCATGGTGACCCCCTGCCAGAACCTGGTGCACGAGTACCTCGCCCTCCTCGGCACCCACCTGGAGCAGCACCTCGTGAGTGGCACCCATGGGTGCTGTGAGGGGCGGGCAGGGGAGCCCAGGGGTGCTGGGGGGGGGACTCGGTGCCATTTGGGAACACTTTGGGGTGTGGGGTAGGTTGGGGTCACTGTGCCATTTGGGGACACCTCAGGGTGCTGGGTATACTGGGGACCCCGTGCCATTTGGGGACACCTCAGGGTGCTGGGTATACTGGGGACCCCGTGCCATTTGGGGACGTAGCAAGGTGCTGTGGAGGGATTAGGGACGCCGTACCATTTGGGGACATTATGCCACCTGGGGACACCTTGGGGTGGGGGGAAGACTGGGGACACTTTGCCACTTAGGGACACTTTGGGGTTCTGGGTATACCGGGGACCCCATGCCATTTGGGGACATCTCAGGGTGCTGGGGACCCTGTGCCACTGGGGGGGCACCTCAGGGTGTCAGGTGCCCCCCGCTGGGGAGCAAACCCAGGCGTTGGGGCCCCCCCCACCCCGTGCCACCCCATTCCCCCCCCGTTGGGGGGTGCCCTCACTGTGTCCCCCCAGAAGCCCTCGGCCATCTGCGCCCGGCTGGAGCTGTGCCCGGGGGAGCCCGGGGGGGTCCTGGCCGTGCCCCCCCACCTCGGGGCACCCAGCGCCCGCCCGCAGGTAGGAGCTGCTGGGGGCATCTGTGGGGTGTCTGTAGGGGGTATTTGGGGGCATCCATATAGGGTTCTATATGGACATCTGGGGGCATCTATAGGGTAGCTGGGGGCATCCATATAGGCTTCTATATGGGCTTCTTGGGGGGCATCGAAGTGGACATCTACACAGGTTTCTATATGGGCATTTGGGGCCATCTACACGGGCTTCTATGGGGTAGCTGGGGGCATCCATATAGGCTTCTATATGGGCATCCTGGGGGCACTTATGCGGTCTTCTGTATGGACGCCTGTGGGCACCTATATGGGCACCTGTGGGTATCTTCATGGGCTTCTCCGTGGGCATCTGCACAGGCTTTTATAGGGGCAGCTGTGGGCACCTATAGGGTTTTCCATATGGGCCCCGATGCGGGCCCCTCGCTGGCCAAGACAGGGCCCCCCCCGCGGGTTGCTGTGCGCAGAGCCGGGCGCTCCCCGTGCCGGCGCCACCATTAGGCTCCAGAGTGAACGCGGGGCTGACGGCACAACTCCCACCCCGTCCCCAGGGCCAGGACCTCCCGGTGCCGATGCCGCTGTGCTGGCTGTGCCGAAACTTCATCAGCCGCCTCGAGGCCTCCATCCCCAAGGTGCCGGGGGGGCGGGTGGGACACTAAAAAGGGGGGGGTGCCGAAGCTGGGGTGACCCCCAAATGATGGTGGTGCCCGCAGGAGGCGGCGGCGGCGGCGGTGTCGCGGTTGTGCCGGGTGCTGCCGGTGGCGGTGGCGGGCACGTGCCAGTGCCTGGCCGAGCGCTACACGGTGCTGGTGCTGGAGGCGGTGCTGGGGCGCCTGGGCCCCCGCCTGCTGTGCCGCCTGCTCCTCGCCTGCCACCCCGAGGACGACGGTTGTGCCCCCCCGGCACCGCCGCGGCCCCCCGGGGACCAGGAGGACGCGGCGCTGCGTGCGGGGCACGAGGTGAGGGCAGGGGTTGGGGGGGGGAGCCCAGGGTGTGGTGGGGCACCCAAGGGTGGCACGGGGCCCGGTGGGGTGCTCCTGGGTGGCACGGCACCGGGGGACGTGCCAGGGACACCAAGGGGCAGCGTGGGCCCAAGGGACGCATGGCAAGGTGTCGCGGTGCCAAGGGACGTGCCAGGAGCCCAAAAGGTTGTCACGGCCCCAGGGACGCACCCCGGGGTGTCACCACCCCACCGGAGGTGCCAGGAACCCAGAAGGTTGTCATGGCCCCAAGGGACACATCCCAGGGCGTCACCACCCCGAGGAACACACCCCAGGGTGTCACAGCCCCAGGGGACACTCCAGGAGCGTTAAGGGGACTTCACGGCCCCAGGGGACGCACCCCAGGGTGCCTCAGGCCAACGTCCCCGTGTCACAGCCCCAGAAGGTGCCCGAGCTCCAAGGGCTGTGGCGCTGTCCCCAAAGGGGACACCACGGGGCACGCCAGGACCCCTCCAAACGTGTCACCTCCCCAAGGGACAACCCCGGGGCTGTCACAGGACCCCCTAAGGGCTGTCCCCGTCCCTGCTGCCACCCCGTGTCCCCTCCCCGCAGGACCCGGAGCTGTCCCCAAAGCCAGGACCCTGTGCCCTGGGCCCGGCCTATTGGTGCTCCAGCCCCGAGGCCGCCCGGAGCTGCAAGGTGAGGAGGGGCAGGGTGACAAGGGACACGGGGGGGGGACACAGAGGGGACACGCAGCCCCCAACGTGCCCCCCATGCTCCCCGCCAGGCCCTGCGGTACTGCCAGGACCACGCCGGGCTGTAGGGGGACAGGAGGAGCCTGCAGCGACCCCATATAAAGCTTGGATGCCAGCACCCCGCTCGCCTCCACGTGGTTTTGGGGCCTCCTGGGGTTCTTTTTTCTTTGAAACAGGGGCGGGCGGGTTCTCACACCTCCCCCGGCCACTCCAAAGCTGTGAAAACCACGTGGCACCTCTTGCGGAGAAACTGGGGCAACAGAGGGAGGAAAAAGGTTTTTTTAAAAAAATACAAGTGGAGTCCTTTAATGGGCGGCCCCGCGGGGCTCAGGCGCCTTGCTGGTTGGTCTCGTCCTCCTCGCGCCGCTTCCAGATCTGGGGGGGGGGGAAAAACAGGGGGGTGAGCAACGTGGGGGGGGGGAATTTTGGGGTGGGAGAGGTGTCCCCGTGTCCCCTCACCTGGATGTAAGCCTCGGAAAGCGTGATCATCTGCGGCAGGATGTCGGTCACCTGCAGGTCCTGCAGCTCGTACCACTTCCCGGTGCCCTGCGAGGGGACACGAGGGGACGGCGGTGACGCCGGGGGGGCTCCTTTTTGTGTCCCCCCCCCCGCCTCCCCGAAAGGGCCACTCACGTGGTGCAGCACGTGGATGCGGTAGGAGCCCTCGGAGGGTTTCCCGTCGTGCACGATGTTGGCGATGAGGTCGTAGGTGGTGTTGGTGTGCACCGCCTGCACCTCCTCCGACAGGTACTCCCGCAGGTCCACGTTGCTGCGGGGACGCGCCGTGAGCACCCACGCCACCCCAAAAGCTCCCCCGGGGATCCCCACGCGCACCCCGGTTTGAAAAGGGGGGGCTGGGGCACCCGGGGAGATCCCAAATGAACCCCAAAAGTGAGCACCTCGCTCTGCAAAGCCCAGGTTTAGGCAGCAGGGGAGATCCCAAAGGCACCCCAAAAACCTGAGCACCCTGGTTTGCAAAGGGTGGGTTCAGACACTGGGGCAGATCTGAAAGACACCCCAAAAATGTGTGTACCCCACTTTGCGAAGGGTGGGTTTGGGCACTGGGGGATATCCTAAAGGCACCCCAAAAACCTAAGCACCCTGGTTTGCAAAGCCCAACTTCAGGCAGCAGGGGAGATCCCAAATGATCCCAAAAAGGCACACAGCCTGCTTTGCAAAGCCTGGGTTTGGGCACTGGGGAAGATCATAAAGGCACCCCAAAAACCTGAGCACCCCACTTTGCAAAGGACAGGTTTGAGCACCAGGGGAGATCCCAAAGGCACCCCAAAAGGCACCCTCAGGTGGCCAAGAAGGCCAACGGCATCCTGGCTTGTATCAGAAACACTGTGACCAGCAGGGCTAGGGAGGTGATCGTCCCCCTGTACTCGGCTCTGGTGAGGCCGCACCTCGAGTACTGTGTTCAGTTTTGGGCCCCTCGCTACAAGAAGGACATCGAGGTGCTTGAGCGGGTCCAGAGAAGGGCGACGAAGCTGGTGAGGGGCCTGGAGAACAAGTCCTACGAGGAGCGGCTGAGGGAGCTGGGCTTGTTCAGCCTGGAGAAGAGGAGGCTCAGGGGTGACCTTATCGCTCTCTACAGATACCTTAAAGGAGGCTGTAGTGAGGTGGGGGTTGGCCTGTTCTCCCACGTGCCTGGTGACAGGACGAGGGGAACGGGCTAAAGTTGCACCAGGGGAGTTTTAGGTTGGATGTTAGGAAGAATTTCTTTACTGAAAGGGTTGTGAGGCACTGGAACGGGCTGCCCAGGGAGGTGGTGGAGTCACCATCCCTGGAGGTCTGTAAAAGACGTTTAGATGTAGAGCTCAGGGATATGGTTTAGTGGGGACTGTTAGTGTTAGGTCAGAGGTTGGACTCGATGATCTTGAGGTCTCTTCCAACCTAGAGATTCTGGGATTCTGTGATCCCGGTCCCGCTTCCCGCGGCTGGACACGGCCGCGCACTGCGCATGCGCCGCGGCGCCACCGCGCATGCGCCGCGAGAGGCGGGGGCTTCGTTCTGCCCTCTGCGCATGCGCAACGCCCTGCCCGGTTCTGCCCCCCCCTCGCTCCGCGCATGCGCGTTGGCGCGCCCCCGCGGCGGCCGGCGGGGATTTTAAAGGGGCCGCGGCCCCGGTACCTCTTTGGGAGGAAGGCCGTAGGTCTTCCTCGTCACGCACTTCCTTCATCAGTTGTTCTCCAAGCTGTACAAATGCTGAGTTGGCTTTCAGTTTCACCGAGGGTCGGCAGATAACGGGATGTCTCAATTAACAAGACGAGATAATTGACTCCAGTTACCTCATGGCTCAGCCTGACGGTTATCAGATACCGGGATGTGCTCAGATAACAAAACCCTGACACGGACCAGGAGGGCTCCAGATAACGAGATGTCGTTTGCTTTGTCTGTGCTAACTGCTAACCACAAGTTGTGTTCTATCCTAAAGGGAGTTTAGACCATATCAGTACTGGGAGCACTGGGAGTACTGGGGGCACTGGGGGCACTGGGAGCACTGGGGGCACTGGGAGCTGGGGACACGGAGTACTGGGAGCACTGGGAGCACTGGGAGCTGGGGACACGGAGCACTGGGAGCACTGGGAGCTGGGGACACAGAGCACTGGGAGCACTGGGAGCACTGGGAGCACTGGGAGCTGGGGACACGGAGCACTGGGGGCACTGGGAGCTGAGAACACGGAGTACTGGGAGCACTGGGAGCACTGGGGGCACTGGGAGCACTGGGAGCTGGGGACACGGAGCACTGGGAGCACTGGGAGCACTGGGAGCGGGGGACACAGAGCACTGGGAGCACTGGGAGCATTGGGAGCTGGGGACACGGAGCACTGGGAGCACTGGGAGCTGGGGACACGGAGCACTGGGAGCACTGGGAGCTGAGAACACGGAGTACTGGGAGCACTGGGAGCTGGGGACACGGAGCACTGGGAGCACTGGGAGCACTGGGGGCACTGGGAGCTGGGGACACAGAGCACTGGGAGCACTGGGAGCACTGGGAGCTGGGGACACGGAGCACTGGGAGCACTGGGAGCGGGGGACACAGAGCACTGGGAGCACTGGGAGCACTGGGCTGCCCACAGCACAGGTCCCCCCAGCACCCCGGAAGGTGGGGGGGGGCCGGGGGGGGGCTGAGGTTTGTGCCCGCAGGGGACAGGGACAGGAAGGGGGCGGCCCTCACCCCCCCCCCGCCACCCCCCCCGTGCCCCCATGCCCGTAACCCCCCCGCCCCCCCCGCCCCGCGGTGGCTTTGGGCTCCGAGGGGACGTGACTGTGGGCAGCGGGGGGGGGGGACACTGCCCCCCCGGCACGTCCCGCGGTGTCCCCTTCCCCCCCCCATGTCCCCAACGTCTCCATCACTTCCCCTCCCCCCCCCCGCACACCAAAGTGCCCCCCCCCCCCTTGTCGCCCCAGTGCCCCCAACCCCCCCCCACCATGTTCCCCCCGGGTCCTTGTGACCCCCCCAGTGCCCCCCCCCATGCCCCCCTGGTGTCCCCTTGTGACCCCCCCATGTCCCCCAGTGTCCCCTCGCCCCCCCCCCCAAATTCCCCCCAGCCTCCCCATCACCCCCCCCTTGTCCTCCCCCATCCCCCCCCAGTGCCCCCCATGTCCCCTTGACCCCCCCCATCACCTCCCCTTGCCCCCCACAGTGCCCCCCCAGTGCCCCCAGTTCTCCCAGTACCCTCCAGTGCCCCCAGTGCTCCCAGTACCCCCAATGCCCCCGGTGTCCCCCAGTATCTCCAGTACCCCCCAGTATCTCCAGTACCCCCCAGTACCCCCAGTACCCCCCAGTACCCCCAGTACCCCCCAGTGCTCCCAGTGCACCCAGTACCCCCAGTTCTCCCAGTACCCTCCAGTATCCCCAATACCCCCCAGTGCCCCCAGTACCCTCCAGTGCTCCCAGTACCCCCCCAGTGCCCCCACTTCTCCCAGTACCCTCCAGTGCCCCCAGTGCTCCCAGTACCCCCAACACCTCCAGTACCCCCAGTACACCCAGTACCCCCAGTACCCCCCAGTGCCCCCAGTGCTCCCAGTACCCCCAATGCCCCCAGTGTCCCCCAGTACACCCAGTACCCCCCAGTATCTCCAGTACCCCCCAGTACCCCCCAGTGCTCCCAGTGCACCCAGTACCCCCAGTTCTCCCAGTACCCTCCAGTATCCCCAATACCCCCCAGTGCCCCCAGTACCCTCCAGTGCTCCCAGTACCCCCCCAGTGCCCCCAGTTCTCCCAGTACCCTCCAGTGCCCCCAGTGCTCCCAGTACCCCCAATGCCCCCAGTGTCCCCCAGTACACCCAGTACCCCCCAGTATCTCCAGTACCCCCCAGTACCCCCAGTACCCCCCAGTGCTCCCAGTGCACCCAGTACCCCCAGTTCATAGAATCATAGAATCATAGAATATCCTGAGTTGGAAGGGACCCCTAAGGATCATCAAGTCCAACTCTTGACACCGCACAGGTCTACCCAAGTTCAGACCATGTGACTAAGTGCACGGTCCAATCTCTTCTTAAATTCAGACAGGCTCGGTGCAGTGACCACTTCCCTGGGGAGCCCGTTCCAGTGTGCAACCACCCTCTCTGTGAAGAACCCCCTCCTGATGTCCAGCCTAAACTTCCCCTGCCTCAGCTTAACTCCGTTCCCGCGGGTCCTGTCGCTGGTGTTAATGGAGAAAAGGTCTCCTGCCTCTCGACACCCCCTTACGAGGAAGTTGTAGACTGCGATGAGGTCTCCCCTCAGCCTCCTCTTCTCCAGGCTGAACAGGCCCAGTGCCCTCAGCCGTTCCTCGTACGTCTTCCCCTCCAGGCCTTTCACCATCTTCGTAGCCCTCCTCTGGACACTCTCCAACAGTTTCATGTCCTTTTTGTACTGTGGTGCCCAGAACTGCACACAGTACTTGAGGTGAGGCCGCACCAGCGCAGAGTAGAGCGGGACAATCACCTCCCTTGACCTACTAGCGATGCCGTGCTTGATGCACCCCAGGACACGGTTGGCCCTCCTGGCTGCCAGGGCACACTGCCGGCTCATATTCAACTTGTTGTCTACCACGACCCCCAGATCCCTCTCTTCTAGGCTGCTCTCCAGCGTCTCATCGCCCAGTCTGTCCGTGCAGCCAGGGTTTCCCCGTCCCAGGTGCAGGACCCGGCACTTGCTCTTATTGAACTTCATGCGGTTGGCGATCGCCCAGCTCTCCAACCTATCCAGATCCCTCTGCAAGGCCTTTCCACCCTCATTCGAGTCCACAACTCCTCCAAGTTTGGTGTCATCAGCAAACTTGCTCAAAATGCCTTCTATTCCTACGTCCAGATCGTTTATAAAAATATTGAAAAGTACCGGCCCTAAAATGGAGCCTTGAGGGACCCCACTGGTGACCGCCCGCCAGCCTGACGCAGCCCCATTCACCATAACCCTTTGGGCCCTGCCCGTTAGCCAATTGCTCACCCATCGTATGATGTTTTTATTTAGCTGTATGGTGGACATTTTGTCCAGTAGGATCCTATGGGAAACCGTGTCAAAAGCCTTGCTGAAGTCCAAAAAAATCCCATCAGCTGGTTTCCCTTGGTCCACCATACGGGTGATCTTCTCATAAAAGGCAATCAGGTTAGTTAGGCAGGACCTACCCTTCACAAACCCATGCTGGCTGGGACCAATGACTGCTTTGTCCCCCAGGTGCGCCTCAATACGTTCGAGCACCATCTTCTCCATGATTTTACCAGGCACTGACGTGAGACTGACAGGCCTGTAATTGCTAGGGTCTTCTTTCTGACCCTTCTTGAAAATCGGCACAACATTTGCCAGCTTCCAGTCTACCGGGACCTCTCCAGACTCCCAGGACTCCCAGTACACCCAGTACACCCAGTATCTCCAGTACCCCCCAGTGCTCCCAGTGCACCCAGTGCCCCCAGTACCCCCCAGTTCTCCCAGTACCCTCCAGTGCCCCCAGTGCTCCCAGTACCCCCAACACCTCCAGTACCCCCAGTACACCCAGTATCTCCAGTACCCCCCAGTGCTCCCAGTGCACCCAGTACCCCCAGTTCTCCCAGTACCCTCCAGTATCCCCAATACCCCCCAGTGCCCCCAGTACCCTCCAGTGCTCCCAGTACCCCCCCAGTGCCCCCACTTCTCCCAGTACCCTCCAGTGCCCCCAGTGCTCCCAGTACCCCCAACACCTCCAGTACCCCCAGTACACCCAGTATCTCCAGTACCCCCCAGTGCTCCCAGTGCACCCAGTGCCCCCAGTACCCCCCAGTTCTCCCAGTACCCTCCAGTGCTCCCAGTACCCCCCAGTGCCCCCCAGTGCTCCCAGTACCCCCCAGTGTCTCAAGTTCCCCAAAGCGCCCCCCCCCAGTGGCCCCCATGTCCACTTGACCCCCCCCAGGCCTCTCCCAGCCCCCCCCACTGTCCCCTTGTGCCCCCCCCATGCCCCAAGGTCCCCAAAGTGTCCCCAAAATGCCCCCCCGTATCCCCCCCATGTCCCCCTGCCCTCCCCTTGCCCCCCAGTGCCCCCACACCCCCCATGTCCCTTGTGTCCCCCCAGTCCCCCCCAGCCCCCCACTATCCCCCCCACCCCCCCCATCCCACCAGTGCCACGTCACCGCCCTTGCCGGACACCTCCCCCCCCCCCCCCCCGTGGCTGCTGTGGTTTTGGGGGGGCCCTCCCCGGGGGGGGGAGCCCTCCCTGCTCCTTCCGGGGGGGGACACATAAAGCACCCCAGGGTGCTGGGACAGGCAGCCATGGCCTCACTGCTGCTGGCCCTGCTCCCTGCAGTCACCGGTGGGGACTGGGGGGCACTGGGGGGACTGGGGGGGACTGGGAGAACTGGGGGGGACAAGGGGGTGTGGGGACATGGGGATGGGGACATGGTGGTGTGGGGGGGCTGGGGGTATGGAGAGATGGGGATGGGGGGGATGTGGGGGGACGGGGACACGGGGATGGGGAGGGTGGGGGCATGGTGGGGACAGGGACATGGGGACCAGAGGGATGGGGACGTGGGGACAGGGACGTGGGGGATGTGGGGATGGGGACATGGGGATGGGGACAGGGGGGACGCGGGGACCACAGTGATGGGGACACGGGGACGTGGTGGGGCTGGGGACTGAGGGGACAGCTGGGGCCAGGGCACTGGGGACAAGGCGGGGACAGGGGCACGGGGACATAAGGAGCAGGGTGACGGGGACATTGGGGACGTGAGGGGACAGGGAGGGGGGACGGGGACAGCGGGGCTGGGGCTGACGTCCCCGATGTGCCCCAGCCCTGGTGCTGGTGGGGGCGGAGAGCCCCCCCTTGAGCCACCAGACCCTGCCCGCGGGGGACACCGAGGATGGGCCCTGGCTGCAGCTGGGGGACAAGGACAGCACGGTGAGGGGACACCGGGACACTGGGGGGGCACTGGGGGGCACTGGGGGGGCACTGGGGGGCACCCAAGGGGCACTGGGGTGGAGACCAAGGTGGGCACCCCCAGGGCGCTGGAAGGGCACTGGGAGGGCAGGCGGGGGGCACTGGGAGGGCACTGGGAGGGCACTGGGGGGCACTGGGGCTCGTCCCCCTCCCGTGGCACCCATGGGTGCTACCCGAGGGCTCTCTGGGCGCAGGGCGGGGGGGGGCAGCTCTCCCGCAGCTGGCGCTGCAATGTCTGCCAGAACATCGTGAAGATCCTCAGCAAGATGGTAAAGGACATCAAGGACAAGGTGAGCGTCCCTGTCCCCGTCCCCGCACCAGGGGTCCCCGTGTCAGCTGTCCCCACGTGGGGTGACCCCACAAGGGGTGACCCCATGCAAGGTGTCCCCAGACAAGGCGATGTCCCCACGTGAGATGTCCCCAGACGAGGTGTCCCCGTGCCAAGCGATGTCCCCACGTGGGGTGACCCCCATGCAAAGTGTCCCCATGCCAGGTGATGTCCCCATATGAGGTGGTGTCCCCGTGCCATGTGTCCCCATACAAGGTGTCCCCATGCCAGGTGATGTCCCCATGTGAGGTGTCCCCATACAAGGTGTCCCCATGCCAGGCGAAGTCCCCATACGAGGTGTCCCCATGCCAGGTGGTGTCCCCATACAAGGTGTCCCCATGCCAGGCGCTGTCCCCATACGAGGTGTCCCCACACCGGGTGCCACCCCCACGCCCCGTGTCCCCATAGGATCTCCCTCCCCCAGCCAAGCCATCCCCACGTGCGGTGTCCCCATCCAAAGCCGCATCCCCCACCCCATATCCCCCCTCCTTGCCCCCCGGTGCCCCCCGGTGCTGACGGAGGTCCCTCAGTACAAGGTGACCCGTGCCACCCAACACGTCTGCGACACGTCGCCGAAGTCCCAGTGCAAGCAGTGGCTGCAGAAGTGGCTGAACCGCATCGTGGACGCGCTGGTGCACCACAAAGCCCCCAAGCGCATCTGCACCATCCTGGCGCTGTGCCCCTAAGGGGGTCTGAGCCAGGTGAGCCCCCAAACCCGGCCCCAAACCCGGCCCCAAAACTGGCCCCGTGCGCCCTGCCCGCCTGGAGGGTCCTCGAACCCCCCCATAAGGGCTCTCGAGTCGAGGGCCGGAGCTTCAAAGCGCTGCCGGGAAGGCGCACCCATGGGTGCTGCCGGGGGGGGGACACGGGGCGTGGGGGTGTGGGACATGGGGGGTGGGGATATGGGATTTGGGGACACAGGGGTGTGGGGGTGTGGGGACATGGGGGGCGTGGGATTTGGGGACATTGGGGGTGGCCTTGGGGACATGGGGTGCAGGGGACAGGGTTTGGAGACATGGGGACATGGGGGTGGGGGGGACATGGGGTGTGGGGACATGGGAGGGCTGGGGGACACGGGGGGGGCATGAAACTTGGGGACATGGGGACATGGGAGGTCACGGGGGAACTTGGGGCATGGGGGAGATGGGGATGTGGGGGGGACAGGGGGGTGTGGGGACACGGGGACAGGGGGGCTGGGGACATGGGGACGTGGCAGACAACTCGTGGACACGGAGCCATGGGGACACGGGGACACCGCGCGGTGTGTCCCCCTCCTCTTCCCCCCCCAGGCACCGGCTGGCTCCGAGGACCCCCGATGGCACCCGTGCCCCCCTCGTGTCCCCCTCGTGTCCCCCACGCTGTGACCACCCTGTCCTTCCCAGCACAATAAAGCTTTGTCACCACAGGAGTGGCACCTGCCTGTCCCCTGCGGGGGTGGGATGGGGACACGGGGACCCCAACGGGGACTTAAGTGGGGACAGGGGGACCCCGATGGGGACATGGCTATGGGGGGGTTTGGGGGGACACCTCCAGGGCCCTGTCCCTTGCTGGGAGCGGGGCTGGGGACAGGGACAACGTGTCCCTGCGGCGCTGGCACTGTCCCAGCGGCCACCTCCCGTCCCCACGGAGCTATAAGAGCCCGCGGGGCACGGCCCCGCCACCGCCACCATGGCGCTGCCACCGTCCCCGTCCCCGTCCCCGTCCCCGTCCCTGGCGCGGACGCTGCTCCTCGCCCTGCTCTGTGCCACCACAGGTAGGGACCGTGAGCCCCCCCCCCGGGCTGGGCACCCCCCAACCCCAAATCTGGGTGCCCCCATAACCCCAAATCTGGGTGTGTCCCCCCCTTGGGGACACGGCGGTGGATTGGGGGGGTCCTTCCCCATTATGGGATTTGGGGGTGGGGGGGGGTCCTGGCCACCTGGGTGTCCCCCCACACCCAAAGAGCTGTAGGGGGGGGAATTTGGGGGGGTTATGGGGGGGTCCCAGCGCTGGTGCTGACGGTGGCCGCAGGGCTGGGGGGGCCGGCGGAGCGCTGCGGGGTCCCCCCCGACGCCTGGTGCCAGAGCTGGGGGACGGCGCTGCGCTGCGGGGCCCTGGAGCTCTGCGCCCGCCGCGGCTGGGCCCCCAGTGCCAAGGTGAGCGCCGAGACACGGCCCCACAGCCCAACGGCCCCACAGCCCCACGGCCCCACGGCCCCACTGCCCCACGGCCCCATGGCCCCACATCTCCACGTCCTATTCCCCATCAACCCCATCCCCACCCCCTGTGTCCCCCCCACCCCATATCCCACGCCCTATGACCCTGTGTCCCCCATGTTCCCATGTCCCCCTCCCCCTGTCCCCATGTCCCTGTGCCCCCCATGTCCCCGTGCCCCACGCCCCATACCCTATGTTCCATGGCCCGCACCGTGTCCCTCTGTCCCCACATTCCCACGCCCCGTGCCCCTTGTCCCCGTGCCCCATATCCACGTTCCCACGCCACGTGTTTGTGTGTCCCCTACTCCCCCTCCCCATATAATGATACCCCATGTCCCCACACCCCATTGCCATGTCCCCAAGCCCATTTCTCCATGTCCCCATGTCCCCAAGGTCACTTCCCCATGTCCCCATGCTCCACGCCTTATGTCCCCATGTCCCCAAGTCCATTTTCCCATGACCCTACACTCCGTACTATATGTCCCCATATCCCCAAGTCCTTTTTCCCGTGTCCCCACGTAATATGCCCCCAATTCTGCTTCCCCATGCCCCCATCCTCCATGTCCTATGTCCCCATGTCCCCGAGTCCATTCCCATGTCCTGTACCCCATGCTATATGTCCCCAAGTCCTTTTCCCCATGTCCCCAACTCCGTTTCCCTGTGCCCCCATACTCCACACCACATGTCCCCATGTCCCCAAACCCCTTTCCCCGTGCCCTGTACCCCCTGTCCCCGTGCCCCCCGTCCCCACACGCCTCCGTCCCGGTGCGGGTGCCCCCCCCTCGCAGGAGGACATGTGCGCCGACTGCCAGGAGGTCGTCACCCTGCTCATCCGCATGGCCAACGAGTCGGCCACCAAGGTGCTGAGGGACACGGGGGGGGGGTGACACCAAGGAGGGGGGGACACGAGGTGCGGGTGCCCCCGCGGGTGCCATGGTGGCTGTGGGCGCAGGTGGCCGTGGAGGGATTTCTGCGCCGGGAGTGCTCGGCGCTGCCGGTGCCCACCATGGTGACCCCCTGCCAGAACCTGGTGCACGAGTACCTCGCCCTCCTCGGCACCCACCTGGAGCAGCACCTCGTGAGTGGCACCCATGGGTGCTGTGAGGGGCGGGCAGGGGAACCCAGGGGTGCTGGGGGGGGGACTCGGTGCCATTTGGGAACACTTTGGGGTGTGGGGTAGGTTGGGGTCACTGTGCCATTTGGGGACACCTCAGGGTGCTGGGTATACTGGGGACCCCATGCCATTTGGGGACACCTCAGGGTGCTGGGTATACTGGGGACCCCATGCCATTTGGGGACGTAGCAAGGTGCTGTGGAGGGATTAGGGACGCCGTACCATTTGGGGACATTATGCCACCTGGGGACACCTTGGGGTGGGGGGAAGACTGGGGACACTTTGCCACTTAGGGACACTTTGGGGTTCTGGGTATACCGGGGACCCCATGCCATTTGGGGACATCTCAGGGTGCTGGGAAGACTGGGGACACCGTGCCACCTGGGGACACCTTGGGGTGCTGGGGACCCTGTGCCACTGGGGGGGCACCTCGGGGTGTCAGGTGCCCCCCGCTGGGGAGCAAACCCAGGCGTTGGGGCCCCCCCCACCCCGCGCCACCCCATTCCCCCCCCGTCGGGGGGTGCCCTCACCGTGTCCCCCCAGAAGCCCTCGGCCATCTGTGCCCGGCTGGAGCTGTGCCCGGGGGAGCCCGGGGGGGTCCTGGCCGTGCCCCCCCACCTCAGGGCACCCAGTGCCCGCCCGCAGGTAGGAGCTGCTGGGGGCATCTGTGGGGTGTCCGTAGGGGGTATTTGGGGGCATCCATATAGGGTTCTATATGGACATCTGGGGGCATCTATAGGGTATCTGGGGGCATCCATATAGGCTTCTATATGGGCTTCTTGGGGGGCATCGAAGTGGACATCTACACAGGTTTCTATATGGGCATTTGGGGCCATCTACACGGGCTTCTATGGGGTAGCTGGGGGCATCCATATAGGCTTCTATATGGGCTTCTTGGGGGCACTTATGCGGTCTTCTGTATGGACGCCTGTGGGCACCTATATGGGCACCTGTGGGTATCTTCATGGGCTTCTCCGTGGGCATCTGCACAGGCTTTTATAGGGGCAGCTCTGGGCACCTATAGGGTTTTCTATATGGCCCCGATGCGGGCCCCTCGCTGGCCAAGACAGGGCCCCCCCCTTGGGTTGCTGTGCGCAGAGCCGGGCGCTCCCCGTGCCGGCGCCACCATTAGGCTCCAGAGTGAACGCGGGGCTGACGGCACAACTCCCACCCCGTCCCCAGGGCCAGGACCTCCCGGTGCCGATGCCGCTGTGCTGGCTGTGCCGAAACTTCATCAGCCGCCTCGAGGCCTCCATCCCCAAGGTGCCGGGGGACGGGTGGGACACTAAAAAGGGGGGGGTGCCGAAGCTGGGGTGACCCCCAAATGATGGTGGTGCCCGCAGGAGGCGGCGGCGGCGGCGGTGTCGCGGTTGTGCCGGGTGCTGCCGGTGGCGGTGGCGGGCACGTGCCAGTGCCTGGCCGAGCGCTACACGGTGCTGGTGCTGGAGGCGGTGCTGGGGCGCCTGGGCCCCCGCCTGCTGTGCCGCCTGCTCCTCGCCTGCCACCCTGAGGACGACGGTTGTGCCCCCCCGGCACCGCCGCGGCCCCCCGGGGACCAGGAGGACGCGGCGCTGCGTGCGGGGCACGAGGTGAGGGCAGGGGTTGGGGTGGGGGGTGAGGGGCTGGGGGGGGGAGCCCAGGGTGTGGTGGGGCACCCAAGGGTGGCACGGGGCCCGGTGGGGTGCTCCTGGGTGGCACGGCACCGGGGGACGTGCCAGGGACACCAAGGGGCAGCGTGGGCCCAAGGGACGCATGGCAAGGTGTCGCGGTGCCAAGGGACGTGCCAGGAGCCCAAAAGGTTGTCACGGCCCCAGGGACGCACCCCGGGGTGTCACCACCCCACCGGAGGTGCCAGGAACCCACAAGGGTGTCACGGCCCCAAGGGACACATCCCAGAGCGTCACCACCCCGAGGAACACACCCCAGGGTGTCACAGCCCCAGGGGACACTCCAGGAGCGTTAAGGGGACTTCACGGCCCCAGGGGACGCACCCCAGGGTGCCTCAGGCCAACGTCCCCGTGTCACAGCCCCAGAAGGTGCCCGAGCTCCAAGGGCTGTGGCACTGTCCCCAAAGGGGACACCACGGGGCACGCCAGGACCCCTCCAAACGTGTCACCTCCCCAAGGGACAACCCCGGGGCTGTCACAGGACCCCCTAAGGGCTGTCCCCGTCCCTGCTGCCACCCCGTGTCCCCTCCCCGCAGGACCCGGAGCTGTCCCCAAAGCCAGGACCCTGTGCCCTGGGCCCGGCCTATTGGTGCTCCAGCCCCGAGGCCGCCCGGAGCTGCAAGGTGAGGAGGGGCAGGGTGACAAGGGACACGGGGGGGGGACACAGAGGGGACACGCAGCCCCCAACGTGCCCCCCGTGCTCCCCGCCAGGCCCTGCGGTACTGCCAGGACCACGCCGGGCTGTAGGGGGACAGGAGGAGCCTGCAGCGACCCCATATAAAGCTTGGATGCCAGCACCCCGCTCGCCTCCACGTGGTTTTGGGGCCTCCTGGGGTTCTTTTTTCTTTGAAACGGGGGCGGGCGGGTTCTCACACCTCCCCCGGCCACTCCAAAGCTGTGAAAACCACGTGGCACCTCTTGCGGAGAAACTGGGGCAACAGAGGGCAGAAAAAGGTTTTTTAAAAAAATACAAGTGGAGTCCTTTAATGGGCGGCCCCGCGGGGCTCAGGCGCCTTGCTGGTTGGTCTCGTCCTCCTCGCGCCGCTTCCAGATCTGGGGGGGGGGGAAAAACAGGGGGGTGAGCAACGTGGGGGGGGGATTTTGGGGTGGGAGAGGTGTCCCCGTGTCCCCTCACCTGGATGTAAGCCTCGGAAAGCGTGATCATCTGCGGCAGGATGTCGGTCACCTGCAGGTCCTGCAGCTCGTACCACTTCCCGGTGCCCTGCGAGGGGACACGAGGGGACGGCGGTGACGCCGGGGGGGCTCCTTTTTGTGTCCCCCCCCCCCGCCTCCCCGAAAGGGCCACTCACGTGGTGCAGCACGTGGATGCGGTAGGAGCCCTCGGAGGGTTTCCCGTCGTGCACGATGTTGGCGATGAGGTCGTAGGTGGTGTTGGTGTGCACCGCCTGCACCTCCTCCGACAGGTACTCCCGCAGGTCCACGTTGCTGTGGGGACGCGCCGTGGGCACCCACGCCACCCCAAAAGCTCCCCCGGGGATCCCCACGCGCACCCCGGTTTGAAAAGGGGGCGCTGGGGCACCCGGGGAGATCCCAAATGAACCCCAAAAACAAGAGCAGTCTCATTTGTAAAGGATGGGTTTGGGCACCGGGGCAGATCCCAAATGAACCCCAAAAGTGAGCACCTCGCTCTGCAAAGCCCAGGTTTAGGCAGCAGGGGAGATCCCAAAGGCACCCCAAAAACCTGAGCACCCTGGTTTGCAAAGGGTGGGTTCAGACACTGGGGCAGGTCCGAAAGACACCCCAAAAATGTGTGTACCCCACTTTGCGAAGGCTGGGTTTGGGCACTGGGGGATATCCTAAAGGCACCCCAAAAACCTAAGCACCCTGTTTGCAAAGCCCAACTTCAGGCAGCAGGGGAGATCCCAAATGATCCCAAAAAGGCACACAGCCTGCTTTGCAAAGGATGGGCTCAGGCACTGGGGGAGATCCCAAAAGCACCCCAAAAACGTGAACACCCCAGTTTGCAAAGCCTGGGTTTGGGCACTGGGGAAGATCCCAAAGGCACCCCAAAAACCTGAGCACCTCGCTTTGCAAAGGACAGGTTTGGGCACCAGGGGAGATCCCAAAGGCACCCCAAAAACACACACACAGCTTCGCAAAGCCTGAATTTAGGCACCAGGGGAGATCCCAAATGTACCCTAAAAATGCGTGCACCTCGCTTTGCAAAGGACGGGTTTGGGCACGAGGGGAGATCCCAAAGGCACCCCAAAAACCCGCGCACCCCAGCTCGCCAAGGACAGGTTCAGGCACCGGGGGAGACCCTTTTGAGGCCTTGGGGCACCCCAAACCCCCGCGGGGCACTCACGTGATGGGGAAGTTGACGATGGTGGGGTTCTTCTCCACGAAGAAGTTGTTCTTGGTGAAGCGCTTGATGCAGAAGATGAGGTAGGGCGGCAGCCTGGTGAGCTGGAAGCGCTTGAGGAAGTTCTCCTTGTAGGTCTTGTACTCCTTCTCGGTGGCGCCGTTGAATTTGGCCAGGATGCTGAAGAGGGGCACCTGCGGGATGATGAGCTGCTCCTTCTCGTCCTTGTAGAGCGGCGCCGTGGGCAGGTCCAGCGTCAGGTACATGAAGGTGGACTCCACCATCGTCTCCTGGTACTCGGCGTTCTGCAGCAGCTGCGCCTTCTCCTCGGCCGGCTGCGGGATGGGGCTTGGGGATCAGTGCGGGGCTGGGGGTGGGGGGTAGGAAGCCCCCCCAAGCCCCAGGGGACACTCACCAGGTCGGGATGAGGCAGCTTTTTGGTGAAGATGCGCATGGAGCCTTGGAAAACGTCGGTGACGATGGCTGCGGGCACGGAACGGGGACGTTGGGGGCTCAAAAAGGGGGTGGTGAGCACCACCCACGGCCATGACCCCCCCCCCGGGGGGATGCCACCCTCCCCAAAACCCCCCTCTCACTTTTCTTCTTCTTCTTGGTGCCGCCCAGGGCCGAGTGCAGCGCGTTGAGGAACCAGGAGAGGAAATCGACCCCATCCCCTGCAAGGCAGGGGGCGAAATCAGAGCCCTGCCCGCGGCGGCAGCGCCTCCCCGCCGCTCCCCGCGCCGCCCCTCACCCTGCTTGGTGATCTGGAAATTCTTCTTGCTGCACAGCACCACGGCCTGCAGCATCTCGTGGGGCGAGACGTGCGCCTTGAAGTTGCGGGGGTTCCACAGCTTCCTCATCAGCTCCCCGAAGCGCTGCACCAGCAGGAACATGATGTCCCCCGGCGGGCGCTTGATGCTCTTGTAGTTGTCCTCCTCCAGGAAGTAATTCCGCAGCGGGGGGACGTTGGACAGAGCCTAGGGGTGGGACACAGCCCCCTTAAAGTTTTTTTTTTTCCTTTTTTTGGGCGTGCAGCCCCCCAAAACCCACCCCGGGGGCCGTACCTGCAGCACGGCGTTGGCGTAGTCGTTGGCCTTGATGTTGTTGAGCCCCACGATGCCGGGCAGGTAGGTGGTGCCGTCGTAGGCGCGCGACAGCTTGGCCTGCTTGTCCAGGTTGGAGATGTGCTGCGCCGTGAAGGTGGGCTTCAGCACGTACTGCGGGGACGGGGAGGGGGGAAACGGCCTCAGCGGGGGGCTCCCGGGGGCAGCCCCGGGGTCGGGAAGGTGGCAGGGGATGCGGGGGGGCCGCACCGTGATGTCCTCGAGCGAGGAGTCGATGATCTCGTAGTTGTCGGGCAGGCAGTAGAACTTGAGGGTGTGCAGGTTGAGGAAGACGTGGTGGCTGAGCTGCACGCTGTGGATGTAGGCGTGGGACTTCAGCCCCCGGCCTGGCGGAGAGAGAGGAAAACATTAAGGGGGGGGGGGGGCAGGAGGGGAAGGGAAAGGGCTCGGGGTGCCCCAAAAAGCCCCAAAAGCACAGGGAAAAGGGACAGGAGGGATGAGGGATGAGGGAAGAGTGAAGAGTACCCCAAAAAGCCCTGAAACGGCAGGGGTGAGGAATAGGAGGGATGGGAAAAGGACTCGGGGTGCCCCCAAAACCTCAGGAGCAGGGACACGAGGGATGGAGAAAGAGCTCAGGATGCCCCAAAACTGCAGGGGTAAGGAATGGGAGGGACTGAGAAAAGGCTCAAAGCACCCCAAAAAGCCCCAAGACCACAAAGAAAAGGGGCAGGAGGGATGGGGAAAGGGCTGGGGGCACCCCAAAACCACAAGAACAGGGGCAGGAGGGATGGAGAAAGGGCTTGGGGAGCCCTAAAAAAAAATAATAAAAAAAAAACAGGAAAAAGGGACAGGGAGGATGGAGAAAGGGGGGGGCCGGGACGCTGCCCCCGGTGCTCACCCTGGAAGTACTTCCCGCAGACCAGGCAGGCGTAGACGTTGATGTGTGACAGGGAGATGGAGCACAGCTTCTCAAAGTCGAAGTCCAGCACGCTCCTGGGGGGGGCAGAGCCGTGGGGTGGCCCCGGGACCCCCCCACCCACCCCGGTGCGCCCAGTGCCCCCCTCCGCCGTGCCCGTTCCCCCCCCTCCTCACTTGTTGATGGTGTCCAGGTAGGGGCAGTGGCGGCTGCGCTGGTCCTCGGGGTCGAAGCGGCCATAGCGCACTGCGGGGCACCGGGCTCGTTAGCGGGGGGCTCGTTAACGAGGGGGTGGCGCCAACCCCCCCCCAGTGCCCCCCAATCCCATCCCGGTACCCCCAGATCCAGCCCCAGTAAACCCCAGACCCCCCCCCAGTATCCCCAGCTCCCAACGAGTGGTGCCCCCAAATTGACCCCTGGGGCCCCCCAATCCCCCCCCGGTGCCCCCCGGTTCCCGATGCCCCCAGACCGCCCCCCCCCCGGTGTCCCCGGTTCCCCTCCCAGATCCAGCCCCGGTGCCTCCCAAATCCCCCCCCCACCCCCCCCCCTCCCCCCCCCCGGTTCCCGGTGTCCCCGGATCCAGCCCCCGGTGTCCCTCAGATCCCATCCCAATGCCCCCCCGTTCCCGGTGCCCCCCAGACCCCTCCCGGTGCCCCCCGGTGCTCCCCGGTGCCCCCCCCAGATCCAGCCCCGGTGCCCCCCAATCCCGGCCCGGTGCCTCCCCCGGTCCCCCCCTCGCCCACCGGCGGGCTCCGGCTCTGGGTCCGACTCCCCTCGGGCTCCCTCTCGCGTTTCACCCTCAGGGGCCCGCTCCCGGCCCCAGCCGCGGCCCGGCCCAGGCCCCGCCGCCTCCCCCCGGCTCCTTCTTGAGGCGCGCGGGGCCCCCCCCCCAGGCCCTAGCCCCGGCCCGGGCCGCTCGCCGCTCTCCGCCGCCTCCCGCTTGTCCCGGCCCCGCTCCGCCTCCCGCCGGCCCCGGCCCCGCTCCCGCTCCCCCTCCCGGCGGCTCCTGCGTCCGAGCCGAGCCCGAGCCCGAGCCGGAGCCGGAGCCGGAGCCGGAGCCGGAGCCGCCCCCGCCCCCCCCCCGCTCCCTCTCCCGGTCCCGGTCCCGGTCCCGCTTCCCGCGGCTGGACATGGCCGCGCACTGCGCATAGCGCCGCGAGAGGCGGGGCTTCGTTCTGCCCTCTGCGCATGCGCAACTCCCTGCCCGGTTCTGCCCCCCCTTCCTCCTCCCTACCCCGCGCATGCGCGTTGGCGCGCCCCCGCGGCGGCCGGCGGGGATTTTAAAGGGGCCGCGGCCCCGGTACCGGCGGCGCCTCCCGCAGCTCCCGGCGCCGCTTCATGGAGGCGGCCGCGGGGTGGCGCTGCCGCCGGCCGGGCGGGAGGCTCGATATGAGCCACGGCTTCGTGCGGCACATCCGCCGCAACCAGCTCGCCAGGTACCGGCACCGCCCACCCCGCCCCCCTCAAACGGATCCCCCCCCCCCCCCCCATGCGGCCCCGGGACCCCGATGCCACCGGCTGGGCCCCCCCCGGAGCGCCAGTAACCCCCCGGTACTCCAATAGTGCCCCCGGTATCCCGCCGGTACCCCAATACCACCCCCCGGTACCCTCCCGGGACACCCCCGGTACCCCAATGACCCCCCCGGTGTCCCGGACCCCCCCGTGTCTCCCGCGGTGCCCCAATGCCCCCCCCTCGTTGTCCCGATACCCCCCCGGTACCATCCCGTACCCCTCCCGGTACCCCCCCGGTACCCCAATACCCCCCCCGGTGCCCTGCCGGGACCTCCCCGGTGTTCCCGTGCCCCCCTAGGTGCCCGAATACCCCCCCCCCGGTACCACCCCATACCCCCCCGATACCCCCTGGTTCCCTCCGCAGCTCCCGTGCCCCCCCCGGTACCCCAATAACCCCCCGGTATCCCCCCCGGTGCCCCAACACCCTCCCGGTACCTCCCCCGGTACCCCAATACCACCTCCCGTACCCCCCCGGTGCCCCCCCGCTACCCAATACCCCCCCCGTACCCTCCCGGTACCCCCCCGGTGCTCCCGTGCCCCCCCCGGTGCCCCCCCCCGGTGCCCCCCGGTACCGGTGGGCGCTGAGGTGCCGCTGCCCCAGGGACGCCTACGAGCGCTCGGTGCGGCAGGCGCGGGGGCGGGCGAGGGGGCGGCACACCGCGACCCCCCCCCGGCCCCGCCGCCCCGACCAGCCGGTGTACCGGCCCCGGCGGCCCGGTGAGACGGGGGGGGGGGGCACCCAAGGGGGGGCACCCAAAAAAAGGGAGGGGGGGGGCAGGGGCTTTGGGGGGGGGTGGGCACGGGCATGGGGGGGGCACCCAATAAGGGGGGGGGGGGTCCAGGGGGCTTCGGGGGGGGTGGGGGAGCACCCATGGGTGGGCATGGGGGGGGCACCCAATAAGGGGGGGGGCACCCAAAAAGGGGGGGGGGGGGGCAGGGGGCTTTGGGGGGGGGTGGGGGCACCCATGGGTGGGCATGGGGGGGGCACCCAATAAGGGGAGGGGTCCTAGGGGGCTTGGGGGGGGGCTGGTGAAGTGGGGGGGGGCACCTAAAGGTGGGGGGGGCTTGGGGGGACCCCGGTAAGGTGGGGGGGCACCCAAGGGTGGGCACAGGCATGGGGGGGCACCCAAGGGGGGGGGGTTAGGGGAGGGGTGGGGGGGGGCCCTGGTGAGTGGGGGGGGGCACCCAGTAATGGGGGGGGTGTGGGGGTGTGGGGGGGGCACCTCCAGTGAGCTGGGGGGCACCCGGTAATGGGGGGGGGGTCCCTAGGGTGGGCTGGGGTGGGGGGGGCACCCCCAGAGACCTGGGGTGGCACCCAGGGGTGGGGGGTGTGGGGGGGGGCACCCAATAATGGGGGGGGGGTCCCTAGGGTGGGCTGGGGTGGGTGGGGGGGACACGGTGGGGGAAGGGGGGGGCACCACCCTCAGTGCCACCCCTCACCCCTCACCCCGGGGTGGCCCTCAGGAGGGGGGGGCGCCTCCGGTGAGGGGTCCCCGGCCCCCCCCGCGCCCCCCCCCCCCACGGAGCCCCGCGGCCCCCGGCTCTTCTGCCTGGACTTCGAGGGGGACGACGGGCACGTCACCAGCGTCATCGTGCACCAGGTAGGGGGGACACGGTGGGGGGGGGGGGACACGGGGACACCCCCCCCCTTGTAATTTTGTGTCCGGTCCCCCCCCCCGGCCCCGTGGTGACCCCGTTTGCCGCAGGGGGACAGCGCGGAGGAGGTGACGCGCCGGGTGTGCGCCCGCAGCCCCCTGGAGCCCCCCCTGCGGCGCTGCAGGCCCTGTGCCAGCGGGTGCAGGACGAGCTCAGCAAGCGGGGGGGTGGCGCGGGTGACACCCCCAGGGGTGACACCCCCGGGGTGACAACAACGGGGACAACGGGACGGCTGCTGGCACCCCCCCGGTCCTCATTGCTGGAGGGGGGGGGGGCAATAAACACAATCGAGGCCCCCCCGTGTGTGTGGCTGTGTCTGGGGAAAACTGAGGCACGGGGGGGGGAGGCTGATGTCACCAAGGTTGGGGACATGGGGGGGGTGCTGCCTCCCAGGGGGGTGCCACCGCGTCGCTGTCACCCCCCCCCCTGAGTGTCACCGGGTCCCCGAGGTCCCCGTCCCCTCCCCATTGTGCCACCATGTCCCCAGATTAGGGGGGGACAGGACAGGATCGCCCCCCCCCCCCCCCCAAGCCGTAGGTCGCGCTGTGTTGTTATTGTAGGGTCTCCTCCAGGTGGGCTGTGATGGTTTATTGGGGTGGGGGCTCCCCCAGCCAGGCCCCACGGGTTGTTATTGTAGGGTCTCCTGGGGGCGAGGCAGGGATATTTGTTATTGTAGGGTCTCCTGGGGCGAGAGACGTGGCCGTTTGTTATTGTAGGGTCTCCCTGGAGCGAGGCACGGTGGTTTGTTATTGTAGGGTCTCCCAACAACGAGTCCTGGTGGGTTGTTGTCACCGAGACCCTCATAACGCAGATCCTGCAGCCTTATTTATTGTAGGGTCTCCCAGAGAGGGTCCTGCGGGTTTGTTATTGTCGGGTGTCCCTGGAGCAGCTCCTGGTGGTTTGTTATTGTAGGGTCTCCCAGCGCTTGTTGTGCTGGCTTGTTTTTATAGGGTCTCCCCAGGCAGGTCCTGATGTTTGTTTATTGTAGGGTCTCCCCAGGCAGGTCCAGGTGCTTTGTTATTGTAGGGTCTCCCAGAACTCACACAGTGCTGGTTATTTATTGTAGGGTCTCCCGGAGCAGATCTGGCTGGTTTGTTATTGTAGGGTCTCCCATCACTCGTAGCGGTCTTTATTTATTGTAGGGTCTCCCAGAGCAGCTCGAGGTGTTTATTTACTGTAGGGTCTCCTGGAGTAGCTCCAGGCGCTTTGTTATTGTAGGGTCTCCTATCACTTGTAGTGATTTCTTTATTTATTGTAGGGTCTCCCAGAGCAGATCTGGCTGGTTTGTTATTGTAGGGTCTCCTATCACTCATAGTGATGTTTTTATTTATTGTAGGGTCTCCCGGAGCAGATCTGGCTGGTTTGTTATTGTAGGGTCTCCCAGCACTGTCTTTATTTATTGTAGGGTCTCCGGAGCAGGTCCAGGTGCTTTGTTATTGTAGGGTCTCCCAGCACTCACCACAACGGTCCCAGGGGGCTGTGTCAGGGCGGGGTGGGGGGGCTGCCGGTGGCCGGGGGGGCCGGGCCGGGGCCGGGGGCGCGCGGGGAGCCGCGGGGGGCGAGCCCCAGCCCAGGGCGATGGCCACCAGCAGCAGCAGCCCCACCGCCACCGCCCCCCCCAGCGCCAGCTGCCACCGCCGGTGCCCCGCGCGCTGCTGCCGGGCCACTGCCCGCGTGCTGCGAGTGAACGTCTCACCCTGGGGGGGGCGGTGAGATTAGGGGGGGGGCAGCGAGGTTATGGGGGGGGCAGCGAGATTTTGGGGGGAGGTGAGATTATGGGGGAGAGGAAGTGAGATTGGGGGGGGCAGTGAGGTTATGGGGGGAGGAGGTGAGATTATAGAGGGGGGCAGCGAGGTTATGGGGGTGGGCAGCAAGATTATGGGGAGAGGACGTGAGATTATGGGGGGGCAGTGATATTATGGGGGTGGGCAGTGGGATTATCTGTCCATACTGTCCCTATAATGTCCCCCCCCAAGGCCATGACCCCCCCCAGGATCCATGTCCCTATACTGTCCCCATAGTGTCCCCACCATGTCCCCCCCAGAGCCATAGGTCCCCATGCCCCCCCCCGCCCCCAGCGCCACCCCCCCGGGCTGTGTCCCCCCATATTTTCCCCCAAGGGCCATGCCCCCCTCCCCCCCCCGAGGCCATATGTCCCCATAGTGTCTCCATAACGTCCCCCCAGGCCATATGTCCCCACAGTGTCCCCTTTAGTCTGGATGTCCCCACAGTGTCCCTATAACATCCCCCCAGGCTATATGTCCCTATAGTGTCCCCATAACATCCCTCCAAATGCCATGTCCCCCCTCAGCCATATGTCCCCACCGTGTCCCCCAAGTGCCACATCCCCTGGGCTGTAATTCCCCTTTGTGCTCCCCAAGTGCCACATCCCCCCAGGCCATATGTCCCCATAGTGTCCCCATAACGTCCCCCAGGCCATATGTCCCTATAGTGTCCCCCCTAGGCTGGATGTCCCCACAGTGTCCCCATAACGTCCCCCCAGGCCATATGTCCCTATAGTGTCCCCCCTAGGCTGGATGTCCCCATAGTGTCCCCATAACGTCCCTCCTGGGCCATACGTCCCCACAGTGTCCCCTTTAGTCTGGATGTCCCCACAGTGTCCCTATAACATCCCCCCAGGCTATATGTCCCTATAGTGTCCCCATAACATCCCTCCAAATGCCATGTCCCCCCTCAGCCATATGTCCCCACCGTGTCCCCCAAGTGCCACATCCCCCTGGGCTGTAATTCCCCTTTGTGCTCCCGAAGTGCCACATCCCCCCAGGCCATATGTCCCACATAGTGTCCCCATAAACGTCCCCCAGGCCATATGTCCCTATAGTGTCCCCCCTAGGCTGGATGTCCCCACAGTGTCCCCATAATGTCCCCCCAGGCCATATGTCCCTATAGTGTCCCCGCCTAGGCTGGATGTCCCCATAGTGTCCCCATAACGTCCCTCCTGGGCCATACGTCCCCACAGTGTCCCCTTTAGGCTGGATGTCCCCACAGTGTCCCCATAATGTTTCCCCAGGCCATATGTCCCCATAACATCCCTCCTGGGCCATATGTCCCCACAGTGTCCCCTTTAGGCTGGATGTCCCCACAGTGTCCCCATAACGTCCCCCTGGGCATATGTCCCTATAGTGTCCCCTTTAGGCTGGATGTCCCCACAGTGTCCCCATAACGTCCCCTTTAGGCCATATGTCCCCACAGTGTCCCTATAACGTCCCTCCCAGGCCATATGTCCCCATGGTGTCCCCTTTAGGCTGGATGTCCCCATAACATCCCTCCGGGCCATATGTCCCTATAGTGTCCCCCTTAGGCTGGATGTCCCCATAACGCCCCTCCAAACGCCGTGTCCCCCCCCCAGGCCATGTGTCCCCATGTCCCCGTGTCCCTGTGCCCACCATGGCCCGCAGCTCCTGCGCGCGGGTTGTCCAGGTCGCTGAGCCGCCCCTCGCGCTCCAGCAGCCTTGGCGAAGTTTTGCTTCATCAGCTCCGTCACCTCCTCTGCCTCGCGCTGGCACTGCGCCAGCCCCGCCTGCGGGACCCCCGTGTCACCAAGGTGGGGGGGGGTTGGGGACACTGGGGACCTTGGGGACCGTGGGGACCATGGGGCCTCGGGGATGCTGGGGACGTGGGGACCATGGGGACCGTAGGGACACGGGGACCTCCGGGACACAGGGACCTTGGGGACACGGAGATCTTGGGGACTGGGGGACCGTGAAGACCTTGGGGATCTTGGGGACAGGAACTACGGGGACCTCAGGAACTTGGGGACATGGGGACCCTGAGGACATGGAGACCTTTGGGATATGAGGACCTCAGGGACATGGGGACCCTGGGGACATGGAGATCTTGGGGATCTTGGGGACAGGAACTATGAGGACCTTGGGGCATGGGGATCTTGGGGACATGGGGACATGGGGACCATGAGGACACAGGGACCTCAGGGACCTTGGGGACATGAAGAACTTGGGGATCTTGGGATATGGGGACCCTGAGGACATGGTGACCTTGGGGACATGGAGACCTTTGGGTATGAGGACCTTGGGGGCATGGGGACCTTGGGGACATGGAGATCTTGGGGATTGGGGGACCGTGGAGACTTTGGGGATCTTGGGGACAGGAACTATGGGGACCTCAGGGACATGGGGACCTTGGTGTCACGGGGACCCTGGAGATACGGAGACCTTGGGGGTCTTGGGAGATGTGGGCACCTTGGGGATACGGGGACCTTGGGGACACTGGGACCCTGGGGATGGGTATGTGGGGACAAGGAGAGGGGAGGACATGGGGACCGTTGGGTCAGGAGGGTCACGAGGACCCTGGGGACGTGGGGCCAAGGGGATGGGGCATGTGGGACACCGGGATGGAGGACACGGGGACTGTGGGGACACAGGGACCACAGGGAACATGGGATGGGACCCATGGGAACAGTGGGGACAGGGCACAAGGGGACCGTGGGGACATTGGGACTGCGGGGACGGTGTGTGGGAACAGGGCTGGGACACAGGGACCGGGGGGGTGAGGGGACGGGGAAACGGGGGGACAGGGACCCGTGGGGACAGGGGGACACCGGGACGGGGACAGCGGGGACAACGGGGACCCTATGGGGTGGGAATGGGGCACATGGGGTTGGGGACACGGGGACGGGGGGGGACATGGGGACACGGGGGGGGCAGGGGACACGAGACCCGTGGGGATAGGACACGGGGACAGGGGGGATCGGGGGACACGGGGACCCCAGGAAATGGGGCCGGGGCATGTGGGGACACGGGGACACGGCCTGTGGGGGGGGGCGCGGGGACACGGCGGGGACAGATCCGGCCCCCCCCGGCTCCCACCCCCACCCCCCCCGCCAGGAACCGAAAGCGAAAGCGGCGGCGGCGCTCACCATGCTCCGGGTGGCACCGGGACGGGACCGGGACGGGGACAGGGACAGGACCGGGACCCGACGGGGACAGGACCGGGACCGGCACCGGGATCGGGACCGGAGCAGCCGCGCCCGTCCCGGCCCCCAGCCCCGCCCCCCCCGTGGGGGCGCCCCCGGGCACCCGTGACCCCCCCTCCCCCCCCCGTGGGGCCGCTCCCACGAGCCGTGTCCCCGCCCCCCCCCCCGTGTCCCCGTAACCCCACGGCTATGGGACCGCCCCCCCCCAACCCCATAAGTAGGCGGGGGTCCCCCCCCCCGGGACCTCCCCTCAAGCCCTGGGTTCCCCACAGAGCCCCCCCCCAAAGTGTCAGCCCTCCCCCCCCCCCCCCACCAGGAGACCCCAAAGGGTGGCGTCCTCCCAGAACCCCCCCCCCAAAAAAAGCATGGGTCCCACCAGGACCCCCCCAAATTGTGGGGTCCCTCCAGAACTCCCCCCAAAGCCATGGATCCCCCCCAGGACCCCCCCTAAAGTGTGGTGTCCCCCCAGAAACCCCCAAACCATGGGTCCCACCAGGACCCCCCCCAAAGTGTGGATCCCCCCCAGGACCCCCCAACCCATGGGTCCCCTAGGGCCCCCCCCTAAAACGTGGATCCCCCAGGCCCCCCCCAAAATGTGGGGTCCCCCCGAACCCTCCCAAACCCTGGGTCCCACCAAGACCCCCCCAAAGTGTGGGATCCCTCCAGCACCGTCCCCAAACCCATGGGTCCCCCAAGACCCCCCCCAAGCCCTGTGTCCTCCCCCCCTCAGGCCATGAGTCCCCCAGGCCCCCCCCCCAAAGTGTGGGGTCCCCCCTGAACCCCCCCAAGCCCTGGGTCCCACCACGACCCCCCCCCAAATTGTGGGGTCCCTCCAGAACTCCCTCCCAACCCATGGACACCCCAGGAGCCCCCCCAAGGCGCGGGTCCCCCCCCAGCCGCGGCCCCCCCCCGGGTGTCACACGGCGCCTTTTGTCCCCAGGCGCCAGGCACCCGCCTGGCACCGCTCCCCCCGTGTCCCCCCCCCTCGTGTCCCCCCCCCGTGTCCCCCCCCCCCCCCAGTGTCCCCCCCCCCCCGTGTCCCACACACGGCCACACAGCTCCACGGCACCGCCTTTATGGGGCCGCTGCATCTTGGGGGGGGGTGGTCCCCAGGCTGGGGGGGCTGGGGGAAAGGGGGTGTGGGGGGGGTTGTGGGGGGGGGGTCCCCTATGTGGGGATGACGCCCGCGGCCAGGAGGATGATGAGGATGAGGATGATGGCGCCCAGCAGCCCGAGGATGAGGAGCAGCTTCGTGTTCTTCCACCAGTACTTGCGCGCCATCTTCTGCGACGTCGTCTTGAAGTGCTCCGACTGCGGGGACGGGGGGGGGTCAGGGGGGGCACCGGGGGGACCCTGCACCCACCTGGGGACCCTACACCCTCCTGGGGACCCCGCTGCCACCACAGGGACCCCGCACCCGAAACCTCTCGGGGAGCCAGAGTCACCCTGGGGACCCCGTGCCCCACAGCTGGGACCCCTTGGGGACTTAGGACCCTATAACTGGGACCTCTTGGGGACACAGTGTCACCCTGGGGACCCGATGTCCCACACCTGGGACCCCCTGGGGACCTGGGACCCTATAACTGGGACCCTTTGGGGACCTGGGACCCTATATCTGGGACCCCTTGGGGACCCAGTGTCACCTTAGGGACCCGATGTCCCACACCTGGGACCCCCAGGGGACCCAGTGCCCCAATTCTAAGGACCCCCTGGGGACCCGCTGTCACCTTGGGGACCCAGTACCCCCCATCTAGGACCCCTTGGGGACCTGGTGCCCCACATCTAAGGAGCCCCTGGGGACCTGGTGTCACCCTGGGGACCTGATGTCCCATATCCAATGACCCCCCTGGGGACCCGGTGTCACCTTAGGGACCCAGTGCCCCAATTCTAAGGACCCCCTGGGGACCTGATGTCACCTGTGGGGACCCCACTGCCCCAATTTTAAGGACCTTTTGGGGACCCGGTGTCACCTTGGGGACCCGGTCCCACACATTTAGGGATCCCATGGGGACCCAGTGCCACCTTGAGGACCTCACGGCCCGCATCTGGGGACCTGGTGCCCCCTTCGGGACCCAGTTGCCCCAGACACATCTGGGACCCCTCGGAGACCTTGGTGCCACCTTGGGGACCCTTGGGGACACAGTGCCACCTCCGGGACCTGGTGCCACCTTGGGGACCCTTGGGGACGCGGTGCCACACCGGGGGCACCCCAGGTCCCACGCGCCCACCCCACCTGGGGTCCCGGTGCCACCTTGGGGACCGCGTGGCCACATAGGGCCCCTGGAACCCCCCCCTGCCCCTACAGACACGTGTCCCCGCGATGTCCCCGCGATGTCCCCGCGATGTCCCCGGTGTCCCCGCACCGTGGCCTCCAGGTCCTCGGTCTTGTTGCGGAGGTGCTCGAGGTTCTCCCCCCGCGCCAGGATGCGCTCCACGTTCTGGCTCATGATGCTCTTCACCCCCTCCACCTCCCGCTGCAGGTCCCGCACGCGCTCGCTGCCCCCCGGGGCGTCCGCCTGCACCCGGCACCGCCTCGGTGGGTGGGGGGCACCCCCCCTGGGTGCCCCGTGCCCACCCCAAGCGCCCCCCCCCAGCACCCCACTGGGGCTCTGAACACCCCCCAGGCACCCCACAAGCTCCCCGTAACCCCTTGGGCACCCCATAGGGGCCCCATAAACCCCCCCAAGCACCAATAAGTGTCCCATAACCCCCCCCACGCACCCCATATGCGCCTCATAGAACCCCCTCCAAGCACCCACAGGTACCCCATAACCCCCCACAGGCACCCCATATACCCCACAGGCACCCATAGGTGCCCTACAACCCTCACAGGTACCCCCCCAAGCACCCATAGGCACCCCATACACCCCCCAAACACCCAGAGGTGCCCTATAACCCCCCCATACACCCCCTCAAGCACCCATAAGTGCCCTATAGCCCCCCCATACACCCCACAAGCACCCATAGGTGCTCCATAACCCCCACTGGTATCCCCAAAGCACCCATAGGCACCCAAAACACCCTCACAAGCCCCCATAGGTGCCCTATAGCCCCCCTATAGCCCCCCCCATGCACCCATAGGTACCCCCCGAGCACCCAGAGCCTTATAACCCCCCCATAAACCCCCTCAAGCACTCGTAAGTGCCCTATAGCCCCCCCCCCACACCCCCCCAAGCCCCCATAGGTGCTCCTCAAGCCCTCACAGGTGCCCTATAGTCCCCCCCCCGCACCCTTTAAGCCCCCATAGGTGCCCTGTAGCCCCCCCATACACCCCCCAAGCCCCCATAGGTGCCCTATAGCCCCCCCCCCGCACCCTTTAAGCCCCCATAGGTGCCCCCCAAGCTCCCACAGGTGCCCTATAGCTCCCCCCATACACCCCCCCAAGCCCCCCTAGACCCCCCCAAACCCCCCCAGACCCCCCCAGGGCCCCCCCCAGAGGCACCCCACGGGGCCCCCAGCCCCGCCCCCCGGTGGCAGCCGCAGCCCAACGGCCCCGGGGCACTTCCCCATTAATTTCCCCATTTCCCGGTCCCGATCCCAATCCCGATCCCAATCCCGGTCCGGTGCCGGCCCCCCCCCGCGCCCCCCCCCTCACCATGGCCGCAGCCGCTGCCCGGTGCCGCTCCCGGTGCCGGTCCCGTTCCCGCCCGGGGCTTCCGGGAGCGGCGGCGGCGGCACCGCCCGGGGCAGGGGCGGGGGCGCGGGGGGGGGGTCAGGGGGGGGGGCGGGGTCAAAGGGGGCGGGGCCAACACAAAAGGGGCGTGGCCAGGCCCGGGGGGCGGGGTCAGGGAGCCCCTGGGGGTCACCGTGGGGTGAAGGGGAGGGGGGAGCGGCAGGGGTCAAGGGTCAGAGGTCACGGAGGGGGGGGCAGGGGTCAGAGGGGGGGGTTGGGTGGGGGGCGGGGGGCGTGGGGTCAGAGGTCACGGGGCTGGGGAGAGCCTGGGGGGGGGCAGCGAGCGGGGGGGGGGAGGGGGGGGAGGGGAAAGTGACCGCAGCGGGGTCAGAGGTCATGGGGTCAAAGGTCAGGGGGCGGGGCCTGGCCTCGCCCCCCCCTCGCTCCCCATTGGCCACCGGGCGTTTCGGTGGCGGTGACGTGGCGGGGGGGGGGCGGGCACCGGCCATGGCGGCGGCGGTGGCGGCGGCGGCGGCGATGGGTGCGGGCACCGGGCGGCACCGGGGGGGGCGACGGGAGACCCCCAGCACCCCCCTGACCCCCTGACCCCTGCCCTTTGACCTCTGCCCCTCCAGGCCCAGCCCGGCGGCGGCGAGCGGGACGCGGGGCGGAGGAGACGGCGGCGGCGGCACCGGAGGAGCCCCCGGTGCCTTGCGGGGACCCCCCCGGTGGGCACCCCCCGGGCCGTGCCCGGCGCCTGCTGGGCTTCGAGCCCCGGGATTTGGCGAGCTGGGGGCGCCTCGTGCGGCTGCTGCATCGCCCCCGCGACCCCGCCGCCCTCGGGGCCTTCCGGGCGGCTTTCGGTGAGCGGTGACACCGGGAGCGGGACCCCCCCGGTGGGCGCCCCCCCCCCCCCCCGGTGGCTCACGGTGTCCCCGCCGCGCCCCCCAGGGCTGCTGATGGCGCTGGACGTGCCGCAGGAGCGGGGCTTGGCGCGCTTGGATCACCGGTACCTGGACGGGCTGGAGGTTTGCCGCTTCCCGCTGCTGCCCGGCCTGCGGCCGCTGCCGCTCGACTGGATGTACCTGGTGTACGGCGTCATGCTGCTGGGTACGGGGCACGGGGACGGGGACGGGGACATGGGGACAGGGACATGGGGACAGGGACACGGGGACGGGGACATGGGGACGGGGACACGGGGATGGGGATGGGGACATGGGGACAGGGACACGGGGACGGGGACATGGGGACGGGGATGGGGACATGGGGACAGGGACATGGGGACACGGGGACAGGGAGAGCAGGACAGGGGGACAGGAGCATAGGGCATGGGGACAGCAGGACGCAGGGCATGGGGACACGGGGACAGCAGGACAGGGGAACATGGGGACAGCAGGAGGCAGGGACATCAGGATATGGGGACATGGAGACAGTAGGACGAGGAGATGGGGACGGGGACAGCAGGAGGCAGGGACATGGGGCACAGGGACAGGGACATCCAGACATGGAGCAGGGGGACACAGGGACAGCATGACATGGGGACACGAGGACAGGGACATCAGGAGACAGGGACCATAGGGCATGGGGACACAGGGACATTGGGACATGGGGGTGGGGACAGCAGGACGCAGGGACATCGGGACAAAAGTGCATGGGGACGTGAGGGTGGGGACAGCAGGACACGGGGACGTGGAGGCACGGGGACAGAGGGGCCTGGGGACATGGGGACATCGGGACATGGGGGGGATATAGGGACATGGGGATGGGCACATCAGGACACAGGGACATGGGGACATGGGGACACAGGGACATCAGGATGTGGGGACATGGGGACATCGGGGGGGATACAGGGACACGGGGCTGGGTGCTTCAGGACATGGGGACGTGGATCGGGGTGGGATGGGGACAAGCACGGGGCACATGGGGGTGGATGGCCACCGTGCTGGGGACAGGGACATGGGGACACCGGGACACGGCAAGAGCTGGGCGGCACCGGGATGGGCACAGCGCTCATGAGGGCGGCCACCACGATGGGGGACAATGGGGACAGGGGGACAATGGGGACAGGGGGACAATGGGGACAGGGGGACAATGGGGCTGAGTGCCACAGGACCCCACGGGGAGCGTGTGCCGGGGCAGGATGGGGCCGGGTGCTGTGGCTGCAAGGGGGACAGGCGGTGACGGGGGGTGACAGGGGGGTGACAGCGGGTGACAGGGGGGTGACAACGGGTGACAACAGGCGCGCTGGGCATCATGGTGGGGTTCTGCTACCGGCTGAGCACGCTGGCCTTCCTGGGGCCCTACTGGTACCTGCTGCTGCTGGACAAGACGACGTGGAACAACCACTCCTACCTCTACGGGCTGCTGGCCTTCCAGCTCGCCCTGGTGGGCGCCGACCGCTACTGGTGGGCACGGGGACACTTGGGGACACTTGGGGACACGGGGGGGGACAGGGGGGTGGCACTGGTCTCGGTGTCCCCAGGGGGGTGGGGTGGGCTCTGGTGTTCCCCTGGGACATCAGGGTCCCTATGGTTAGGGGACCCTAAGGGGTGGCACAAGCCCTGGTGTCACCTTGGGGACAGGGTCCCCTAACGGGTGACACAAAGCGCGGTGTCCCCATGGTTCCCTGTGGTTTGGGGTCCCCCCAGGGTGACACAAACCCCGGTGTCCCCGTGGTTCCCCATGGCTCAGGGTCCCCTAACGGGTGACACAAACCCGTGTCCCCATGGCTCAGGGGACCCAAACAGCTGACACAAACCCGGGTATCCCCATGGCTCGGGGTCCTCCCATGGTGACACAAGCCCCGGTGTCCCCGTGGTGGTGTCCCCTGTCCCCCCCCCCCGCAGGTCCATCGATGGCCTCCTGCGCCCGCAGAAGCGCAATGCCCACGTGCCGCTGTGGAACTACACCCTGCTGCGCGCCCAGGTGGGTGGGTGCCGGGGGGGGGGGGGTCACAGGTGACAGGGGGACATCCCTGTGCGTGTCACCTCCCCCCCAACATCCTCACCACCCCCCCCGCAGATCTTCATCGTCTACTTCATCGCGGGGCTGAAGAAGCTGGACGCCGACTGGGTGGGCGGCTACTCCATGAGCTCCCTGGGGCGCCACTGGCTCTTCGCACCCTTTCGGTGAGCGGGGGGCACCGGGGAGGGGGGGGACTGAGGGGAGTTTGGGGTGACAACGGCGGTGACAATGACATCCCGGCAGGCTGGTGCTGTCGGAGGAGATGACCAGCCTGCTGGTGGTGCACGGCGGGGGGCTGGCGCTCGACCTCTCCGCCGGCTTCTTGCTCTTCTTCGACGCCACGCGGCCGCTCGCCCTCGTCTTCGTCACCTACTTCCACTGCATGAACTCGCAGCTCTTCAGCATCGGTGAGGGGGGGGATGGAGGGGGGGGGGGCAGCACCCCGGGGACGGCCTGGGGGGGTCGGGGGGGGTCCCTAATAATGCGTCCTGCCCCCCCCCAGGCATGTTCTCCTACACCATGCTGGCCAGCAGCGGGCTCTTCTGCGACGCCAGCTGGCCCCGGCGCCTCTGCGCCCGCTGCCCGCGGTGGCTTCGGGGGGGGCTGCCCAGCACTGAGCCCCCCCGGCGCAGCCCTGATTGTCATTATGGGGAAGGGGGTGCCGGGGGGGGCGCAGGGGGGGCTTTGTCTCCGGCAGCACCTGGCGGCCGCCTTCACGCTGCTCTACGTGGCGGAGCAGCTCTTCCTGCCCTACTCCCACTTCATCACCCAGGTGGGGGCGATTTGGGGGCGTTTTGGGGGGTTTTGGGGGGTTTTGGTAAAGGGGGAGTGTTGGGGGGGGCATGGGGGGCATTGCTTGGGGGCATGTGGGAGTGATGCTGGGGGTGGCGGGGGGTGTGGGGGGACTGGTGGGGGGCACGGGGACGGTGCTGGGGGGGGAATTAGGGGGACAGGGACACTGCTGGGGGGTGTGGGGACACTGGTGGGGGGCACAGGGGTATGGGGACAGTGTTGGGGGGGATATAAGGGCACAGGGACAGTGGGGGGGGCACATAGGGTATGGGGACATTGCTGGGGGGCACATAAGGGTAAGGGGACATTTCTTGGGGACACATAGGGGAAGAGGGACACTGCTGGGGGGGGGCAGGTAGGGGTATGGGGACACTGCTGTGGGTCACACACCGACCCCTTCTGCCCCCCCCTTGCCCCCCCAGGGCTACAACAACTGGACCAACGGCTGTACGGCTACTCGTGGGACATGATGGTGCACTCGCGCTTCCACCAGCACGTCAAGATCACGTACCGCGACGGGCTCACCGGGGAGGTGGGCTACCTCAAGCCGGGGGTGAGCGGCGGGCTCCGGGGGTAGGTAAAAGGGAGGGTGTGGGGGGGCAGACAGTGATTTTGTTTTTTGGGGGGGGTCCCCGAGAAGGTGTTCACGCAGAGCCGGCGCTGGAAGGACCACGCGGACATGCTGAAGCAGTACTCGACGTGCCTCAGCGCCATCCTGCCGCGCTACAACATCTCCCAGCCACAGCTCTACTTCGACATCTGGGTCTCCATCAACGAGCGCTTCCAGCAGAGGTGGGAGCCGAGGATTTGGGGTGTGTGTGGGGGACACTTCATGGGGTTTGGGGGGCTCTGACAGTGCCGTGCCGCAGGCTGGTGGACCCGCGGGTGGACCTGGTGCGCGCCGAGTGGTCCCCGTGGCGCCGCACGCCCTGGCTGCTGCCGCTGCTGCTGGAGCTGTCGCCGTGGCGCGAGCGGCTGCAGGAGCTGGAGAGCAGCCTGGACGCACACACGGACGTCGTCTTCATCGCCGATTTCCCCGGTGAGGGCACGGGGAGCAGGGCGGGGTGGTCTTGAGCCCCCCTCCCCAAGCAGCTTAACCCAAACCTGGCGGGGCGCAGGCTTGCACTTGGAGAACTTCGTCAGCGAGGATTTAGGCAACACCAGCCTGCGGGTGCTGCGCGGAGAGGTGCTGGTGGAGCTGGTGGAGCAGCGCCGCAACCACAGCCTGCGGGAGGGCGAGGGGCTGCAGGTGAGTGGGGAGGGGTCCAGGGGGTGCTGGGGGGGCTGAAGGCCCCATGCTGTGCCCCCCCCTTGGAAGGTGCCCCCCGGGGAGTACCACAAGGTGCACACGGTGTCTCCGGAGCCCTCCTGCTACATGTACACCTACGTCAACACCACGGCGCTGGCGCTGGAGAAGAACCTGACGCGGCTGCAGGAGCTGCGAGAGCGGGTGCAGAACGGCACCGGTGAGCCCTGGCCCCCCCAAAAAACCTGGGTGGGGAACCCCCCAAATCCTCACAGACCCCAAAACTGAGCCCCACGTCCCCCTAAACCAGGGCAGGGAGCCCCCCTGGATCCTCACAGGCCCCAAAACTGAGCCCTGCATCCCACACACTTGGGGAGGGGAGCCCCCTAAAACTCCACGTGCACCCCCAAACCGCGCCCCTCGCCCCCCGCAGAGACGGAGCCGCTGCCCCCCGAGCTGCGGCCCATCCTGGGGGAGCCGCTGGCGGCAGGGACCCCGAGCGACCCGGTGGTGGCCGCGTTCCTGCGGCGGCAGCGGCGCCTGGAGGAGCTGGGGCGGCGGCGGGAGGCCAGCCTGGGCCAGCGCCTCCACCGCTTCCTCCGCAAGAAATACTACCTCTTCCGGCGCAGGTGAGCCCCCAAATCAGGCTTTTTGGTGTTTTTTTTTTTTGTGTCAACCCCGCCGCCTTGATTCTTTCTGCCCCCCGCAGCGCGCTGATGACCCTCATCTCCCTGCGCAACCTGGCGCTGGGCCGGCCGCCCCTGGAGCAGCTGGCGCAGGAGGTGGCCTTCGCCAACTGGCGTGGCGAGGAAGAGGAGGGGACGCGGCCCGAGGGCGAGGGGCAGGCGTCCCCCGAGCTCTGAGCGCCCCCAATAAAGTCTCCTTTTTTAAACTCACCCCTTTTTGCATGCTTTTTTTCCATCCCCCCCCCCGCAGGCAGAGGCTGAGGCAGGGAGGTAGAACCTAGCAGTTTTATTGAGTCGGTTTTTCGTGTTCTTTTTTTGGAATCGGTGAAATTGAAACAAATGTAATAAAACCTCCAGAAAAAATATGAAGAGAGGAAAAAAAAAAAACAAAAAAAAAAAAAAAAGAGAGAGAGAAAAAGAGAGAAAGCCCCCCCCCAACCCACCCCCACCCCACTAAGGCAGGAGCTGGGGCGCGGGCCCCGGGGCGGGCAGGTAAACAAGCCGGCTTCTCTGTACCACACCGGCCAAATGCGCCGCGCTCCCGGGGGCAGCCGCCCCAAGCTGCCTGCCCCCATCCATCTCCCCCAGCACGACCCAAACCCCCCCTTTTTCACCCCGTTTCGGAGGCCGTAGCGGCCTCCCCGGGGTGGGGGAAAGGCGGGGTCGGGGTGCAGGGGGGGCTTTCAGGAAAATCAAGAGCTGCCGTCTGAGCCCGGGGGCTTCTCTGTACTCACGCCCCGCGCCTCAGCACACAATAAATACACCACTAGAAAAACGTTCAAGTATGAAGGGCCTATTTCCTCCCCCACCCCCAAAAAAAGCTCGGCCGAGCCCCCCCAGCGCAGAGCTCGGGCGGGAGGAGGGGGTTGTGCAGTTGTGGGTTCAACTTCAGCTTTCTTATAAAGAAAAGGAAAAAGGAAAAAAAGGAAAGAAAGACAAAATTTCCTCTGGTACCAAACCCGCACGTGGGACGGGGGTGGGCTCGGCTTTAACGCCTGTCCTGTCCCCCCCCCCCCCAGCCCCGTGTCACGTACGTCCTCCGAGAGGGAAAGAGAGAAAGAGGTGGGAGCAGAGAGGTTAAAATCCGGTTAAGAACAAAACCAGCACCAGCGAGGTCCCAGCGGGACTGGGGGGCGCGGGGAAGCCCCCGTGGGACAGCGAGAGTTTGGGGGGCACCGTCTCGGAGCTCAGACGTCACGAGATTAAAAAGAAGCCAAAGGAGGGGGGGGCACGGCGGCCGTGGGGCGGGCAGGGGGCTCGCCCCCGCGGGCCGGGGGGGGCCCGGGGAGAGGCACGAGGCCGCGTGTGGTCCCCACGCAACCGAAATCCTGGCGACAGACAGCGGTGGGCGAGAGCAGAGGGAGGACAGGAGAGCTGAGGGCAGAGGAGCTCTTTCCCCCAGAGCCTGAAAGCTTCTCTGTAGCCTACGCCAACAGGAGTGGGGAAAAAAGCCTAACACTTATTTTTTTTTTAGTACTTTAGCTTTTTGGGAACTTCCCAGGGGAAACTGTCCCTACCAAAGTGGCCATAGGCTGCAGTCCTCTGATAAATGGGCTTCTTCAGATCCAGATCCCTGGAATATACAAGTCCCGCGCTCAGTCAGAGGTCCAGGCACCGCCACGCTCACACCTCCCTGCCTGCGGGGCCGGGCGCCGCCTGCCCTGTCCTGCTCCCCCTGCCCCGGGGCGGTTGCAGCTTCCCCCGGCCGCCCCCAACAAGGCGGAGAAGCTGCAAGCGCGCGGCGCTCAGCGGCCGCCGGATACTTACCCCTCAGCAGCACCCGGTCCGCCCGAAAAAGCACTTATCCTCCGGCTGAGGCGGCTCGTGTCCCAGCCCAAAGGCTGCTCCTGGCCCTTTACCTCGGCCGTTTTCCAGGTGCGGAAGAGGCGGCGCCGACGGCACGAGGCGGTGCCCGCGAGGCAGCCGGCTCCAATTCTGCTCGGGCACCCGCGGCCGCGCCGCTCGGAGCCGCTCTCGGAGGGGACCGCGCGCGCTCGGTGCAACGCCACCCGCCCTGCCGCCCCCCCCCAGCCCACCCTGCAGTGCCCGCTGCCCGCGCGTTACCTGACGATCACCCCGGGGCGGAGGTCGAAGTTCTTCTTGACGATCTCCAGCAGCTCCCGCTCGCTCTTCTGGGACGTGCCGTAGTGGAAGATGGAGATGGAGAGCGGGTGGGACACGCCGATGGCGTAGGAGACCTGAGGGGGGGGGACAAAAGGATGGGAATCAAGGCCCGGGCAGCACCAGGAGCCTTTTCCCGGGGCACGGGGCTGTGGTGGCACCCACCTGCACCAGCACCCTGCGGCACAGCCCGGCCTTGATCAGGGACTTGGCCACCCAGCGCGCGGCGTAGGCGGCCGAGCGATCCACCTTGGTGTAGTCCTTCCCGGAGAAGGCGCCGCCGCCGTGGGCCCCCCAGCCCCCGTAGGTGTCCACGATGATCTTGCGGCCGGTGAGGCCGGCGTCACCCTGCGGGGGACAGCGGTGTCACCGGCACGGCGCCGCGTCGGCGTGGGGCGAGGTGACCCCCCCTGGGACGCTGCCGTACCTGGGGGCCGCCGATGACGAAGCGGCCGCTGGGCTGCAGGTGGTAGATGGTGTCGTCGTCCAGGTACTTGGCTGGCACCACGGCTTTGATCACCTTCTCCTTCAGGGCGTCGCGCATCTCGTCCAGGCACACCTCCTCGTCGTGCTGCACCGAGATGACGATGGTGTGCACGCGGATGGGGATGACGGCGCCGCGGTCCTGCATGTACTGAACCGTCACCTGCCACAGACGCCGGAGCCTCAGGGGATGCGGAGCGGCCCCAAAGGTCCCCCAGAGAGGCAGCGCCGCGGGGCCGGCCGCAGCGGGGCCGTCGTAGGGCCCTGACCTGCGTCTTGGAGTCGGGGCGCAGCCAGGGCAGGGTGCCGTTGCGCCGCAGCTCGGCCAGCTTGGCGTTCAGCTTGTGGGCCAGCACGATGGTGAGGGGCATGCACTCCTCCGTCTCGTCCGTGGCGTACCCGAACATCAGCCCCTGCGGGAGAGGCGTGCTCCAGCTCGGCGCCCCCGGCTCAGCGCGGGCGGCAGGAGGCGGCCCCGAGCCTCACCTGGTCGCCGGCCCCGATGTCCTCCTCGCTGCGGTCCAGGTGGACGCCCTGAGCGATGTCCGGGGACTGCTGCTCCAGGGCCACCAGCACGTTGCACGTCTTGTAGTCGAAGCCTGAGGGGAGGGGAAAAAAAAAAAACGTTTGAGCGGGGCCGTTGGCACCGCCGGCTGCGAGGGAACATCCCCAGCACGCACCTTTGGAGGAGTCGTCGTAGCCGATGTGCCGGATCGTGTCCCGAACCACCTTCTGGTAGTCCACGGCAGCTCGGGAGGTGATCTCTCCTGCCAGCAGGATCATCCCGGTCTTCGCAACCGTTTCTGCGGGGAAAGGAAGAGGAAGGGAGGGGAGGGGAGGTCAGCCCCGGCCCTGCCCACCCTGCGCTGCCTCCCCGGGCGGGCACTGACTCACCGCAGGCCACCTTGGCGTCGGGGTCCTGCTTGAGGTGCGCGTCCAGCACGGCATCGCTGATCTGGTCGCAGATCTTATCTGGGGGAAGGCACGGGGCCGTCAGCGCGGCGCGGCCCTTCCTGCCGCAGCTTCCACCACCCTAAGCTGGGCACGGGCCTCCCATTAAGCCGCCGAACACAGCGTTCTCCTTGTCCCCGCCGCGGGTTATTAGCGTGGAATTCAGGCATTTGCCCATTAAACCCTCGGAGCTCGAGTTACATTGGGTCAGGGCTTAGGTTCAGCCACCTACAGCACTGCCCAGAAGGAAATGGCACCGCTGGGCCAGGCAGCACCGCCCTGGCAGCCCTAATCCTGCCCCACGGGCTGCTCTCAATGGGTTCTCCGTGCCTGCGGCTGCCCCCAGGTGTGCCCAGTGGCTGTCCAGCTCCCCCCCCAGCGCCCAGGATGCTGTATTTGGGGCCAGGAGCCCCCACTTTCCTTGCAGGGCGTCCCAAGGGCCCCACAGCAAGCAGGCAGCTTCACCGTCCTTGGCGGCGACCTTTCGGGGCGGATTTAGGAGAGGAGGAGAGGCCAGCGCCGCGCCGCAGCGGGGAGGGGGCTGCAGGAGGCTCCCCTCGCCCCTGCCCGGGGTGAAAGGGCAGCGGGCCGGACCTTCACCCGCGGGGCGATAAGGGGGGGGGGGGCACGCGTGCCTCGCACCCGCCTTGCTTCATCGCCCCCGCTGCTGGCACGTGACGGCCCCGGCAGCTCCGGTGCGGGGCTGGTAAAGGAGCACGAGGGTGGCTGCGGGGGGGTGGAGGGGGGGGGGGATGGAAAACGACGACAACAGGATCTGGGGGGGGGCGGGGGGGCAGAGCTGCCCGTGGCTGCTCCCCAGCATGTGCCCGAAAACGGAGAGCACAAAGGGAGGGCACCGGGGGCAGCCCGGGGGGATGCCGAAAGAGCGGGGTGGAGGCGGAATGAGGCTGGGGGGGGGGCACATCCCGGTGGGGGGGGGGGGGGTTGGGGGGGGCACACACCGGGGTCCGCCCGGTGCTCGGGGCAGCCCGGAAGCTGCTTAGTCACGGCGGTGACTCACGGCCGGGCCCCCCCCGGGGCGGCGTCACCCCGGGGATGGTACAGGGGGTACCGGGGGGGGGGGGGGGGCACAAAACCTTCCCCCCCCCCCTTTTTTTTTCTCACCCCCCCCCCCCCGCCCTCCCCACGCGGAACCACGTGCGCGCCGGGCCCGCAATGCGGCGCGCGCCGCCCCGACACTGCGCGCGCGCCCGGTGGCGTCATCGCCTCCCCCCTCCCCTCCCCGAGCCGGGCGCGCGCGCGACCCCCCCCCCCTTTTATCCTCCTCCTCCTCCTCCTCTCCCCCTCCCCTCCCTGAAGCGGCCTCGCGCCTGCGCGCTGCCCGCCTCGGCCCGGCCCGGCCCGGCGCGGCGCGGCCCGCACCTGGGTGCCCCTCGCCCACGGACTCGGAGGTGAAGAGGAAGGTGCCTCCTCGATGAACACCTCGTGGAAGCCGTTGAGCTGCCCGTTCATGGCGGCGGGGAGGCGGGCGGGCGGCGAGCAGAGCGCGGGGCGGTGCCGGCGGGCGGAGCGAGGGGAGCAGCAGCTGCGGCGGCCGCGGCGGACTGAGCAGGGCGCCCGCCGCCCCGCCTCTATTTATACCCTCCTCGCCCCGCCCCTCCCGGTGGCGCCGTCCAATGGCGTGCGCAGCCCGCGCCGCGGGGCAGGGAGGCGGGACCACGAGGGGCGGGCGGGGGGGGGCGGGTTATGTAACGCCGAGCGCTGCCCCGAGCGGTGCCGTTGCCCCGAGCAGCCCGCGGGGAGGCGAGCCGCTAGCTCGGCGTGTAACGAAACCGGGGCGCCCCTCCGTGCCCTCTCCCCGCGGCGCGGCGGGCACCGAGCGGCTCCCCCCGGCGCGCTCCCCCCCCCCCCCCCGCGGCCTCATGGATCCGCCCGCTGTGCCCGGCGGCGGGAGGCGCGGGGGGGCGCATGCGCAGAGCGCCGAAGGAGGGAAGCGGCGCGGGGCCGCGCAGGCGCAGTGCGGCGGCGGCGGGCGGGCTGCGAGGACGGCCCCTCCCGGGCGCCGCCATCTTGCGCGCCTCAGGCGCCGCCATTGTGCGGCCCGCGGCGCCCCCCCGGCGCCCCCCTCCCCTCAGGGCCCCTCCGCCGCACCGGGGCCTCGCCCCCCGCCCTCCCGCCCCGCCCCCGCCCTTCCCCGGTTCCCCCCCACACTCCCCCCTGCCCCAGCCCGGCGCCTCCCGCCGCCGCCATCTTGTGCCGGGCCGCGGGGCCTGACGCAAGGGGCCGCGGGGGTTGCAGCGCTGGGGGCGGGGACGGGCGGACGGACAGAGGGACGGGGGGGGACAGACACCGGGACCGCCCGCTGCAGACAGGCGGACGCCCCAGGTCCCAGGACAGATCCCGAGATAGGTGCACGGCCCCGAGCCGCCTGCCCGGGACACACGGACACACCCGGACAGACAAACCTCGGAGCCTGCACGGCCAGGACAGACGGACCCCTCAAAGCCACATGGTTAGGACAGACAGACACCCTGGAGCCCTTGTAGTTAGGGCAGATGGACACCCCAAACCTCATATTTAGGGCAGACTCCCTAAACCCACACACTTAGGACAGACAGACACCCTGAACCCACACATTTAGGACAGACAGACACCCCAGCCCCCTGAATTTAGGACAGACAGACACCCCAGGCAGTTCTCGCCCCACCCCACCAGCTGCAGGGGCTGTGGCGGAGCCCCTTTCCCCCCCCCCCCCATTTGTATAGGGGCAGGGCTGGCCCTATTTGCATTTGGGGTGGGAGCACACCACACCCAGACCTCCGCCAGGGCCCGTGGGGGCCCCTGGAGGCCCCCAGTGCCAGGGGAGGCCCCAGTGGAGGGGGTAAATTTGGGGGCACAGGGGTACGGGGTGCCCAGGACCCAAAGTTTTGGGGTGCACAAGGGCTGGGGGCTGCCAGCACCGTGGTTTTTAGGGTACGGGAGGCCCCAGAGGAGGTCGGGAGCTTGGTGGATGTGAAGGCCATGTGGGGGGGAGGCTGTAGCAATTTTTGGGGGATGCGGGGGGAGCCCTGGGTGGTTCCGCGCAGGACTTGGCCCCACGTCCCACTCCTCAGCGCCTTCCTCAGCTGCGAGATAACGCTGTGGGGGCGCGGGGTTATCTCCTGCAGAAACAGCCCCACCTAAACCCCCCCCTCCGGGCCCCCAACACCACAGGCCAACAGCGGGTTTTTGTAAAAAATGGTTTATCCGTTCCATTTTTGTATAAAACACACGGGAGAAACCTAGCCAATCAACACACGAATCGCTGCCACGTGACAAGGTAACTTTTTGTCAAAAAAAAAAAAAACTTGGAACCTAAAGACCATACAAATGTTTGCTCCTGTCCTACGGTCAATTGTCTATGCTCTGCCATCAAACTATGCCTTAAAAAAATTCCACATATCCCCGGCTTTCTTCTGTCCCGGTTACAGTACAACGACAGGGAGGACGCGGGCTGGGTTCGACTCCTTTACGCGGTTTTCTGCTGTCCCTTCTTCCCGATCAGAGACTTGTGGATGTGGGGGATGACGCCTGCGGGGAGAAGGAGGCGTCAGCGCTCCGCGGGCACCGCCACGTGCTCGGCTGCTGGGAATTCCAGCCTCCCTCCCGCCCTGCCAGAGATCTGCCAGCCTCAGCGCTGCTCCGGGCTGGAATCCGCAGTGACGGGCGACCTCGCTCGCTAATCAGGCTGAATTCCACCCAAAATCACCCTCCTGCCTCTCCGCGCGGCCCCACTCACCTCCCCCAGCGATGGTGGCTTTGATGAGGGAGTCCAGCTCTTCGTCGCCGCGGATGGCGAGCTGCAAGTGACGGGGAGTGATGCGCTTCACCTTCAGGTCCTTCGAAGCGTTGCCTGCCAGCTCCAGCACCTGGCGAGAGACCCGCGGCGCCGTGAGCATCTCCCCAAATTCCCTTTTTCCTTCCCCCCCCACAGCCTCCCCTTTTATAAACCCACCAGAAACCCAAGCGGCCTTCCCAACGCTAAAACCAACTGGACAAAAGAATCGATGGGGAATAAAACCAGAGCAAAACCCAAGAGATTTGGGCCAGCCGCCTTCCTGGGCCGCTGCTCGCACCGCGCCTCACCTCGGCGGTGAGGTACTCGAGGATGGCGGCGCTGTACACGGCCGCGGTGGCTCCCACTCGCCCGTGGCTCGTAGTGCGGGTCTTCAAGTGCCTGTGGATGCGGCCCACCGGGAACTGCAGAGGAAGCAACGCAGACGGGGTGAGCACCGGGCACCTCAGAGCCCCCCCACGCACTCGCTGCAGAGCCCCACAGCCCCCAAGCCATGCCCGCAGCCTTCAGGCCAGCCCCGGGACGGATCCTTCCCGCTGAGAGCCAGGAGCAACATTTCCCCTTCCCCTTTATTCCCCATTATGGTTTTGCTAAAACAAGGGGAACCAAAGAAGGCAGTGGCACCCCGCCCCTGGGGAGCAGGAGGTTTTGTTACCTCCGCGATGTTTTACAGCCCGGGAAGGCGAGGCAGCCGCCCGTTACCTGCAGCCCGGCTCTCTGGGAGCGGGACACCGCCTTGGCCTTGGCCTTGCCGCTGTCCTTGCCAGCTTTACCTCCAGCCTGCGGAGACAGAGCCCTCGTTAGTCCTGCCCCTCCGACGAAGCCACCTCAGTTCTCCCCCCCATGATAATTTTTGGTTCTTGCTGCCGGGCCTGCTGCCTTCAGAGCAGCCCCAGGCGCGTTTCCGCTACCAGGCGAGCGGAATTTTTACGTTTCCTGTTCCCACTATTTCCATTATTTTCCAGAAGGCGGCAAACGGGGGGAAACCAGCGGAGAGCAGGAGGTGTCGTGCAGCAGCTGGGAGGAATCTGGGTGTGGGGTTGGCTCCTGCAGGTACCCAGCAGCTCCCCTTCTGAACACCAGGATCCGTGGGTCAGCACTGCGGGTTTCCAGGGTGCTCCCTTTCCCTGCCACCAGCGTCCCACAAAGCCCCGCGTGCGGCTCTGGGAGCCACAGGGGGATGAGGAGGAAGCTGCCACGTGTGGGCGGCTCTCTCACATCCACCTAAAAGGGATCACGGGAGCGAGGCGCTAATTAAAGCCTGAAGTCATTAATTCTGACAGGAAGAGCCTGCTGGAGGCTGCGAGGGGTGCAGGAGAGGCAATTTTTACCTCAGGTGCGGGCAGGCCGGGCTGTCCCGACCCCAACAACATCCCAGTGCAAAGGGGATGGGAGCAGCCAGCCAGCAGCCGCCCCTCCTGCTCTGCCAGAAGCAGCCATGGGATCTGGAGCTCCCCAGGAGACGAAGGCACCGCCAGCTGAGCTAATCCCCAGAGCAAGGCACTGCCTCACCGCGGGAAAGGCTTTGCCGTGCAGCACACCCAAGGCCCGTGTCCCTGCGCAGCACGGAAAGGTCCGAGCAGCTCCTTTAGGCCCCGAGCTGCACGGGAAGGTGTTGAAGCTGGAAGCGGAGCGGTGCTGGGTGAGGTGGCGGAGCTGGGGCCAGCTTCCTGCAGCGTGAAGCACGAGGGTGGCACGCAGGGAAGGCTGGCACCTGGGAAGAGTGCGGCTCTTCGGCAGCTGGCACCTCAACGGGGGGGACTGGCTGGCCCCAGTTCCTTTGGGACGGCAGTGAGGGTGAGATCCCTTACACCCAGGGAGCTCGGGGAGACACATGAGAAGCTTTGTGAGGCGCCACACTTGAGGATCCCTGAGCAGGAAGCAGAGCTCCTCGCGTCGGTGCAAAGCCTCCAAGTTCAGGGCCAAAGAGTCAGGGAGGGATATTTGCAGCCGGGCTTCTCTTTCCTGGCGAGGCAGCTTTGGCACAGAGCACTGGGTGCTCGCACCACGAGCTGTTATTGGCCAGCTTTGGGACTTCCCTCTCGGGTCCCCCAGCTGGCAGCTTCCTGCTCGCTCCATATTCGAGCAAAGAGGAAGGGGTCAGACACCAGGGGCCGGGAGTCCCGGGCTGTCCCCATCCCGGGAAGGAGAAGCCCCTCACCGCAGCTCGTCCCAGCCTTCCTCCTGAGCCCGGGGATTTCTTCCTCCGCTTGGGAAGCGAGGCTGGGAGAGGCTGGCAGGTTAAGCTGCCCGGCACGCACTGACCAGAAACTGCCAGGAATTAACAGCTGTGGTGCAATCAGTTCTCACTCAAGTCTCTCACCCCACACAAACCTCATTTTCCATCCCCAAAAGAAAGTTGTGTGGCCAGAGGCCGAGCTGTCAGCCCCTACCCATCTGGGGACAACACGCTGGCCATCAACATCCCTGAACCCCGGTGTTTTCCTGAGGCAAAGCTCTGCAGCAGGCTGCAGCACTCATAACCCAGCGCAGGAGCAAGGCAGAGAAACGCAGTTCTGCTTGTTTACTAGCACAGAACCAGTTTAATTAAATCTCTCACCACTGCCTTTCCCTCCAGAGGAGTCAGGGCCTGTTCAATCCAGGCCCAGCCCTGGCCCCAGCGAGCAGGGTGCACAGGTCCCTGTCACCATGAGGAGCTGCTTGCTGGGAGCCCCCGCACACCTCGCTCTGTTTCCGAGGCAGCAGGGAGCTGCTTCCACCACTTCTACAAACGCGTGCCTCCACATTTGCGTTTTCAAGGAGAAAAACAAACTTTGGCAGCTGTTTACTGGCAATATTTACTGACAGCACCGGGGGGGGGACACCCGGCCCAGCAGCTCTCCCTGCTGACACCGCAGTGAGCTGCTCTCAGAGCGCGTTCCCCTACCCAAACTTGCTAAAAAAAAAAAGACAAGTTTTTCATCTGCAGCCACCAGTTCCAGGGCGCCCAGCAACGCAGCGAGGCGAAGGTTGCATAATTTCACCCGGCACTTCCACCTCAGCCAGCGCAGGCTCCTCCTAGCCTAAGCCGCTCGCTCCAAGTTACAGACCCCGGCACCGCGAGGAGAAAAGGGAGGAAAAAAAAAAACAAACGCGGCGACCTCCAGCCCGGAGCTGCCACACCTGCGTGTGCTCCGGGAAGAGACAAAATCAGAAAATTCGGTTGGAAACCCGGCAGCAGCACGGCCCCGCGGGGTGTAAACAAGCACCGGGAGCGGCGCAAGCAGGGCCTGCCCCCCAAGTTCCGGGTGCCGCAGGGGGTCAGACCCCCGGTTCCTTCCCCAGATCCCCCCCTCAGGAAGCCCCCGCGGAGGACGAAGGAGCCCAAAGCCCGGCAACCACCGGGGGCGGCAGGGCCGGGGCCGCGCGGGTCTCCCCCCCGGTGTGACGCAGCCCGGGGGCACCGCGCGGGGCCTCTTCACGGGGCCGCGGCGGGCAGGGAGCGGCCAGGAGCCCGCACGGGACCGCGGGGCAGGCCGCTGCCGGGCCGGTGTCCCCGCGACTCCAACCGGGAGCGGACCGGGGGGGTGCGAGCGGCAGCGGGGGCGGGGCCCTGAGGCCGTGACAGGGCCCGGGGCCTCCTGACAGGGCCTGGCCCCCCCCCACAGGGCCCGGCCCCGCCGCCGGTCCCCCTGCGGCTCCTCCCCGGTCCCCCCCCCGCCACCCCCGGTCCCACCGGGCCCCCCCCGGAGCCTCCCCGGGTCTCTCCGGAGGGGGCCGAGCCCGGCGGCCGCCGCCGCCCCTCACCATGGTGCCGCCGCCCGAGTCCGCGCTGGAGCCGCCTCAGGAGCCGCCAGACAATGACCCGCCCGAGCGCGACGCCCGCCGCCGAGACCCCGCAGCCAATCACGGCGCGCCGTGCTTATTTGAACGGCCCGCTCGGACCAATCGGCGAGCGGCTTCTTGCTACCCCCCCCCTCTCTCCAGCTCCCTCCGCTGGCCCCGCCCCTCGGCCCGTTTAACGGCCGGTGGGGTTTTTTTTTTGGCTTTGCACACGGCACGCAGGGCCGAGGGGAGGGGGCGGCGCGGATGAGTGACGCGGCGGAGAGCCAATAGAAAGAGAGGATAGCGCTGAGGGAGGCGGGGTTGAGAAGATAGACAGGCGGCGGAGCCAATGGGAGGCGAGAAGAGGCTTTCCCGCCCATTCTCTCTCCCCGCCCCCCGGGTTGTTTGTTTGTGAGGCGAGGGGGGGAGGGGGCGGCTGCGGGGCCCTGAGGGGAACCGGGGCCGGGAACCGGGCACCGGGCACCGGGGGCGGCCTCGGGAGGGCTCCCGGTTGTGATCCAGGCCCCGAGGCCGTCGTCTGTCCGCCCGCCCGCCCGCCCGTCCCCCTGAGGGGCCCCAGCGCCGCCCCCCTGAGGAGAGGCCGCGGCTCCCAGCCCGGCCTGAGGGGAATTCACCCCCGGGACGCCGAGGGGGCGCCCTTGTGTGGTGTTTTTTTATTATTTTCGCAGGAAATTCCCCCAATAAAGGCCGCTGATGCCCTAAAAGGGAGCGCGGAGGGGCTGGGGTGGCCCCGGTCCCCCCCCCTCGGTGCAGGTTTCGGTTTGGGGCCGGGGGGCTGAGGGGCAGCTTTCCGCCCAGGGGCTCGGGGGGGGAAGGCTGCAGGTAACGGCCGAGCTCCGGGCACACACCGAGAGGCGGGGAGGGGAATTTTGGGGGGGAAATTTGGATTTTAGTGAGCAGGGATTGGGACAGGAGCCATGGGAGCTGCGTTGGGAGCACAGCGCGAGGCCCTTTTGCAGAGGAGCTCTGCGTCGGGCTGGTTGTGGCTGTGAACTCTACAAAGGAGGAAAAAAAAAAAGAAAAATTGAAAGAGATGGAAAAAAAATAATAAAAAAACATGGAAGGAGCTGTGGAGCCGAACCTGCCCCCACAACAGGGGGCGCCCCGGCTGCTGCCTCAGGATGCGTGGGACGGACACTGCCAGGGAGGAGGCACTGGAGGAGAGGTAGGGGCCTGTGGGCTGGGGGGGGGAGGAGGAGGAGAGGCCCCCTGCTGCCTCATTTCCCCACCACCCCCCCCAGCACCAAGCACCGTGCCTATTAATGCACCCACAGCATTTTGGGGCTGTGGGGGGGGCTCAGCAGTGGATCTGCCCCCCCCAACCCCACTGCCTGCACCTGCCCCGCAGGCAACAACTGCTGCTGGCGCCTGCAGCCCCCGCAGCTGTCCTGGGGGCTCATTGCAGCCCCCCTCAGCCCCCCTCAGCCTTCCCCCGGCCCCCACCGCAGCAGCTGGGACCCGGGGGGAGCGCCACCGCTTCGTTTTTCCGAGGCAGCAGCACGGCTCCAGCTCTGGGGATGGGGTCACGCCAGGTCCCCGAGCCCAGGGGCTGCGTGCGGTGGTGGCGGCGGCGGCGACGGCCACGGCTCGCAGTGCGCAGGCGGCTGCCGCCCGTGTCCTCAGATGAGCCCGCGCCCGCAGGGAGCCGCAGAGCTAAATGCGGCGCGGGCTGCGGCGCCTGCGTCACCGCGTGCGGGCCTGGCGTGGGCTGCAGCGCTGCTGGGGGGGGGGTGAAAACAGGGGGGGGAACACGGCCGTGGGCACCCGCACGTGCCACACGTATGCACCGAGCTTTGCACCAAACCCTTGCTGCCCTCCCCCTCCCTCAACGGGGGCGATTTCTCGCACTTGCGCCCGCCAGCTGCACGCGGTGCCCCCCCCCGCAGCCCACCCCAGCTGTCCCCACGCCTCAGGGGGCCCCCCCACAAGGGGCTGCGCTGCCCCCAGAGCCCAACTGGGGGACGAGGTGGCCCTCGAGGTGCTTCCCCCAGCACCAGGGACCCCACAGCAATTCGGGGGGGACCCCACAGCAATCGGAAGCCCCCCACACCGACCCCCAACCCCCTCAAAAAAAAAAAAAAAAAAAAAGAGCGAGACCGGGGCCGGGTGGGTTTTTCATTCACTTTTCCGCATACTTTTTTATTTGTTACAAACATACAATTCTTTAAATATAGACTGTAAAACTCCATTTGCAAAAATCTGCTACGGTAAGGAGTGCTCGCTAGCATGAGGAGTTCGTCACGTCGGGCGTCATCTTTGCTAGTGGTAAATCCAGGACCTGCCTTCGGCAACCGCCGGCCGCTCCCCGGCGCCTCCCGAAGCCGCCCCGCCGGCCGCAGAGGAAGGGAATGAGAATCGGCCCCGCTGCCGTGGGAGAGGGGGACGGGGCCCCTCCGGGCGCCGGCAGCCCCCGCGCTGGGCCGCGTAAAGTGCATGGTTTGCTTTTATTTTTTTTTTTCTTTCATTAAAAAAATAAGAGGAATAAAACTTTCTTCTTTTCGTCAAGGTACTTCGGGGTGAACGTTTTGGGCTCTCAGCAGATATTGCGGAAGCCAGGCCCGGCCCTGGCGCCTCTCTTTTTTTCTCTCTCTCAGCCTCCAGCTCTCGCCGAGGCTCTGCCTCGCCCCGCGCTGATGTTTCACCTCCTCAGCTCTGCCCCGGGGTGCGGGATGACCGCGTGCTGGGGCCGAGAGCGCTCCCCGTGCAGGACAGACCCGCGGTCGTCCCTTCTGGTGGCCTCGTGCCTCCCGGCGCATTTTTGAGGCTGGTAACGTGGCCTCGAGCCTCGCGGCCACCAGCAGCACCGCCAGCTCCCCGAAACCGCGCTGCCCCGGGCGCGGGGGGAGCTCAGCGGGGGCCGCGAGCCCACCGCCCTCTGTCACCCTCTGTCCCGGCTCTCCGCTCCCGTCCGTCCGAGCGGGTGCCTTCCCGAGCGCCGCTCCCCAGCAGCTGGGAAGCCGGACGGGAGCTTCCAGCAACACAAACCCCGAGCACATCCAGCTCCAGGAGGAGGAGGAGGGAGCCTTCCTCCCGCCGCCTCGTCCTCGCAGCACGCCTGGCGCTCCCGTTGGAACCCCGCATGGGAAACCGCTCCCGGCCCCGCGGCGCGAGCCGAGGCCGCGCTGCTCCTCGGGCAAATATCTGCTGAGAGATTCCTTTGTGCATCTGAAGTACCGTCATCACTCGCTCACGGTTCTTTTTTTTTTTCTTTTTTCTTTTTTTTTTTTCTTTTCTTTTCTAAAAGAAGTTGGCGAGGCTTTCGCCAACCAGAGGAACCGCCCCTCTCCGGAGAGCTCCGTCCTCGCGAGTCGTCCCGCGGGCCGCTCGGCGTGGGGACGGCGGCCACCGGCCTCGTGCAGCCGGCCAGGAGCACGGCAGGGACGCTCCGTGGTTTTTCCTTTTCTCTCAGGAGGGAGCGGGGAAATTGAAGCAGTTTTGACTGTAGTGGAGCCGCGGGGTTGGGTTTGTTTTGTTGGTTTTTTTTGGGGGTGATCCCCGCGGGGACCCCTCTGCGGCCGCCTCGGGCTCCGGGCGATCGGCCCAGACGTCTCGGGTATTTACACGAAGTTTTTTTTGGGGTGCTATACAAGATTTACATTGCCTTTTGTACAGCAGATGCTCTGATAGAGTTGCGCTCTCAAACCGTCCCTTTTGGGGCAACAGAAATCTGGAAGCTCCAACCATTTGGGATTTCCCCCTTCCGGCATAAAACATTAAAATAAAACACAAACAACGTTTTGCCCGTTTTCTACCGAATCCAAACCGAAAAAAGAAACAACCCCCAGCCTCCTGCGCGCACCCCTCCAGGTGCACACATCGCACAGCCACCGGCCGACCCGCCCGCCACGGGGGCAATTTTGGGATTGAGCTCCCGGAGCACGAAGCGACCGCCGAAGCCCAAAACGAGGAGCGCCTCCTCGCCCGCCCACCTCTCCGAAAATCGCTCTCGCCGGCCGCTGGCAGGGTTATAAAAATAAAAATAAAAAAAAAAACTTATTTCTGTTAATCGTTTTGTTTTTTCCTTTTTTTTTTTTTTTTTTTTTTTGCTGCGAGATTTCTTCCCCCGACGCGCTCTGCTCTTCTCACCTGTGTGCTGGAAGGTCAAATGGAGCTGCGGAAGGTTTCTGTACATAGATACATCGCTGGGCCGGCCTGGCGCCGGCGGGAGAAAGGTTTCTGGTTGCCAAAGCGAACGCCGTCTGCGGCAGTGGGTTGGACATTTTTTTTTTTTTTTGGCGGACGTGATCTTTGCCTCTTTGCCTCTTCCACGGGTTTTCCTAGGCAGCTATCGACAGCGTAGCCGGGCCCGCGAAGCCCGCGCCGCTACCACAGAGTAGAAAGGTAAGGCTAGTTACTGCGATTTCAGCCAAAAAAAAAAAAAAAGAAAAAAAAAAGAAAAAAAAAGAATATATATATTTATATATATATATATATAATCCTCTTCAAAAGGAGAGGTACCGCCTGCATCTTTGCAAGAACCGAACTGGCTCACAGCAGCTGAGCAACAGAAAGTCCATCACCACCGAAGCGAGGGGACGAGATGCTGGTCTGCGCGCGGAGCCGGCGTCCTGGGCGGCGAGCGGGGCCGGGGCTGGGGCCGCCTTCGTCCTCCTCCTCCTCCTCCTCGCCGCCGGCCCGCGGCGCTGCGTTCTCCGCGGCAAAGAACTGAACGCGTGTGAACAAAACACATCGGTAAATACAGCAGGACATTACTGGAAACAGCTGCCTTACAGTACAAAATACAGTACAAGTGTACGGATGTGATTCGGACATCGAGAAATACTATTGCTCCCGTTAGGATTTTAGGAAACCGAGTTCTTTGCGACGGAGAAGAATTAAAAAACGGGGGAAAACGGAAGGAAAAGGAAAAAAAAAATAGTAAGTTCTCGTTAAAAATCCCTTAAAAAGACCTACGGACAACGGGAGGGCGGCGAGAGGCGGCGGCGGGCGGCTGCGTGGGGCCGTCCCCGTGGCTCAGCGCGGGGCACGGAGCCGGTGCCCCCCCCGGCCGGCCGCGTGGGGAGTCGCTGTGGGGCCGTTCCTCGCCTTCCAATAAATACGGAGCGAACAGAGAGCGCGGAGAGGGGGACGCCAGCAGAAGGGTTCGCAACAATAAATTAACAAGGCAGCTCAGAGGGCAGGCATGCACAGTTTCCAAAAAGAGGAAAAAAAATAATAAAAAATCATGAGAGGAAAAAAATTAAAAAGTCCTAGAGACTCTAGAAGGTGTCACACAATGATACCTGAAACTTTGGAATGAACAGCGGGCTCCCCATTCAGTTCAAAGTTACTAGGATAACGTGGCTAAAAAAATACCGTTCTGGAGGGGCAGGACTGACCCGATCAGCTAAAAAAAAAGACCATTTGAGAGTGAAAAATCCATTTAATAACAGAGGTGATCGCTGAAAGGACCCCACTTTGATTCCGGAGCAGCTGGACGAGTTGTTGGCAGGAGCCAGTCTCTGGTGAAACGGCGAGGTGGTTAAAAAAAAAAAAAAAAAAAAAAAAAAAGAGAGAGAAAAAAGAGAAAAAAAATAAAAATCCAACGCCCCGGCCGCCGGGGTGCGCGGTCCCAGCGCTGGTCGGAGCTCCCACAGGTTGCGTCGCGCTAACGAGCCGGCCGGCGCCGGCCCCGCCGCTCGCACGGCGTGAGGTACTGAGGAAACGCATCGAGTTCGTGTTAAAAATCCGCGGGCGAAGACCAACGGGTTGGGTTTCTGCACCTGAGGTCGCCGGCGTCGCGCGGGCGTGTGCCCGCCGAGGCCTCCGAGTCCCGCGCGCGGCGCCGGGCGCTCCTCCTGGCCGCCGGGGCTCCCGGCCGAGCCAGGGCTTGGAAAAATTCATCCGACGGCGGCGGCCCCGCTCGCGGCCGCCCGGGGAATCCTGCCTGGCCTTCCCGCTGCCAACCCGGCGCTCGCTCGAGCCCACCTTATTTGGAGAGGAGGGGAAGATCTCCAGCGAGCAGCAGCCGATCCGTCGAGCTTGCCTTGTGCTTTGTGCCTGCTTTTTTCTCTAGCCTACCTCTCTTTGCAACCCCCGTGTTAAAAAGAAGGGAAGGGGGGGGGGAAAAATAATAATAATCCAAAAAAAAATAATAATAAATCAGAACAGAAGTGTTCCTTTATCTTCAGAAACCTGCCAGCTTTGCACTAGCTCAGTTACGGGTTCCAGTTCAGGCGCCTGGAGTTTAGCAGTTCGCATCCCAGAAAACAAAACGATTCCGCAAAGGGGGGAGGAAAAAAAAAAAAAAAAAGAAAAAAAAGAGGAAAAAAATAAGAGACAATGGACGTTGGTCCAGAGACGGCCCCCCCGCATGGCATCTGGCTGCCGAAAGCTCGCCGGCTCCTTCGCTCCCCCCCAGCCGGCGTGCGGCGGCTCCCCGGGGGGCGCCGGGCTGCTGGTTTCGGTGGTGGCGGGGGGCACGACGCCGACACGGACAGAGGGGGTCGGGGCGAGACGGGAGAGGAGAGAGGATCCGGGCACCCCCGGCCCCAAAAAAGCGCGGAGTCCTCGGGCTGAAGCAGGCGGGGGGGGGGGGGGGATGAAGGGAGGAAGGGGGGGGCCGGGCGCTCGCCCCCGGGGGCACGCCGGTGGCTCGTCCCGGTGGTGCGGAGGAGGGAGGGACGCGGTCGGTGGCTGCGGTTGGGCCGGTTTCTCTCTCCTCTCGCCGGTGGCGGAGCCGGGGGCCAGGGAGGGGGACTCGGAGGCGGGCTCGGGGCCCCCTTCTCCCCGTCGCGGCGAGGAGGGGAAGGGGGGTCCGGGGAAGGGCAGGGAGGGAAGAGGAGGGGGGAGGCCGGCGGGTGCTGGCGGTGGGGGGGCTCAGTCGTCGTCCACGTCGTCGCCGTCAGAGTCGTCGCCAGCGCCGCTGCCGCTGCCGGGACCGGGGGGCCCGGCGCGGCGGTCGTAGAGCTTGTCCCGCTGGCGCTCCTGGATGTCGCGCATCTCCTCGGCGTAGCGGCAGAAGGCGCCGCCGAACTTGGCCCAGGCCTTGTAGGGGACGGTGATGGCGTTGCGGTAGGACGGCTTCACCTCGCTCACCCGCAGGAAGACGCCGTACTTGTTGCAGCCCACGTCGAAGAAGAAGCGCTTGGAGTCCACGGTGATGGAGGTGCCCTCGGGCAGCTCCCCGTAGAGCCCCCCGCCGCCCGGCCCGCCGCCCCCGGGGCCGCCCAGCTCGTCCTCCTCGCCCCCGTAGTCGTCGATCAGCTTGGCCAGGGCGTCGCGGAACTCGATCAGCCCCTGGGCGGGCAGGGCGATGGTCTGCCCGCTCTGCAGCCCGGGGGGGCCGCCGGGGAAGCCTCCGGGCCCGCCGGGGCCGCGGTTGACGGTCTGGCGGATGCGGAGGAAGCGCCCGCGCTGGTTCTCCTTCAGGTCCAGGTAGTACTTGCGGTTCTCCCGCACCAGGAACTCGCTCTTCAGGGCCCGCCGCGGCCCGGGCCCGCTCCCCTCATCACCGCCGGGGCCGGCGGCCTGCGCCAGCTGCTCGGGGCTGGAGGGCCCCAGCTGCGCGTAGTGCTCGATGAAGTCGCCCAGGTAATCGCGGAACTCGGCGGCCACGGCCATGGAGAGCGTCAGGCGGCTCTTGGAGCCCCCCGCGCCCACCTCGGCGATCTTGAGGAAGCGCCCCTTGGCGTTCTGCTTCACGTCCAGGTAGAAGCGCTTGTTCTGGATGTCCAGCCGCTTCGACGCCAGCTCCTGCGTCTCCTGCTCGGGGCCGGCCCCGCCGCCTCCTCCTCCGCCTCCTCCGCCTCCGCCGCCGGCCCCGCTCCCTCCTCCGCCGCCTCCCCGGGGCGCCGCGAAGCCTCCCCCGCCGCCCCCCCCTCCGCTGCCGCTGCCGCTGCCGCCGCGCTCGCTGCCGCTGTCGCCGTCCGCCATCTTGGCCGCCCGCCCCGCGCCCGCCCTTCCTTCCGCGCGCGCCGCCCGCCCCGCTTCCGGCGCGCGGCCCCGCCCCTCTGCGACAGGGATGACGTCACCGCCGCACTCCCCCACGTGAGGCCATTGGGGGGGGGGGAGGCTCCGCCCGCCGCGTCCCCGCGCGCCCTCTGCCGCCCCGAGGCCACGCCCCCCACAGCGCGAGGCCACGCCCATTGCCCCGCCCCCTAAGTGATGTCACCGCCCCGCTCGTCCCGCCCTCCTCCCCGTTGTCAATCACGCCCGGCGGCGGCTCCCATTGGAGGAGGCGGCGCCGCGCTGCGTCAAAGCAACGTGACGTCAGCGGCGGCGCGCGTGACGTCACGGGCAGGGAGCACAGCACCCAGCGGGGTGCGGGAGGGGGCTGGGAGCCCCTGGGCCTCCACCACCCGCACCCTTGGGGCCCAAACCCAGTGGCCGGGGGGGGCCCCGCTCCCGGGGCCGGTGGCAGGGGGGGCACTGGGGCCATGGGGACTCCCCCTGGCAGCCCCCCCGGTGAAATAAAGGCTGCAGGGACACGTTCCTGGGAGTTTGGGGACAGTGACATGGCGCTGTCACCCCCCCACACCCCAAATGTCACCTCTCCGGCAACCAGCACACAAGGGTGCCCTCCCCGCCATCCCCCTCGCTGTGGGGGGCGTTCTGCAGCACCCCCAGCACAAGGGGAGCACCCCAGGGTGAGCAGCACCCCCTCAGTGCCCCCACCCCACCACCCCGCAGCGCCCTCCCGCACCGCACCCATGGGCGCTGCCCCCAACCCCCCCCCCCAGTACAAAACGGTCAGGGCCAGGTCTCCACACACAACTCGTTTTTATACGAGGGGGGAACACAAAACAACACAACGAGCGCCGCAGCGGCACGGCGCGGCTCCGAAAACTCCAGATGGGTGCTGAGGGGGGGGGTCCTCAGGGTGCTGAGGCGGGTCCGGTGCGGCCCCCCCCGGGCCGGTCCCTCAGTGGGGCAGCTCGTGGGGGATCAGCTTGTAGTGGGCGCCGCAGGAGGGGCAGCGCTGAGCCTCCCCCTTGTGCAGCCAGAACCAGATGACGCAGCTGTTGTCCTCTTCACCTGGAGGGGGGGGACAGAAAGCAGCTGGGACGGATGGACAGGGACAGAGGGACAGCGACAAGGGCGCGAGGAAAGGGGGGGGGGGGCAAGGGGGTGAGGAAGGGGGGGGTGAGGAGGGGGGGGGGGGTGCTTACAGACGCAGCCCACGATGCGCTTGTCGCCGATGGAGGGCACGAGGTTGGGGTCCTCCTTGGTCCCCGCGTAGCGTTTGGGCCGGAACATGCTGTAGGGGTCCTGGGGGGGGGGGGGGGCACAGAGATGGGGGGGGCACAAAGAGAGGGGAGGGGGCAGAAAGAGGGGGGAGGGCCACAAAGGGTGAGCCCCCAGCCCTTGAGCCCCCCCCCAGGCACTCCGCCCCCCTCCCCCACCCCTCCTCACGGTGCCCCCCCCGCTCTGATCCCTCCCCGCGCGCCCCCCCCGCTCCTTTCCCGGCCCCCCCAAACCGGCCTCGCCCCCCCTCCCCCCCCCCCCGGTCCCGGTCCCGGTCCCGGTCCCGCCCCGCCCCCCGCTCACCAGCCCCTTGTTCATGGCCTCCAGCACTTTCCGCTCCAGCCCCGTCGCCTGCTCCTGGTCGCTGGCGAGGTCTCCTGCGGGAGGGGCGGCGCCGTCAGACCGGGAGCCCGCGGCCTCCCCCCCGCCCCCCGCCCCCACACCCGGTTCCCGTTCCCGTTCCCTGCCCGGTTCCCGCCCCGTCCCCGCTCACCGGGCGCGGCGAGGTGCCGGACGGGCGCGGCGCGGGCGGTGGCGGCGGGCAGGAGGCGCAGGGCCGCGCTCACCCGCAGTAACCTTGAGGCCATGGCGGCGGCGACGGCGGCGGCACCCGGCACTTCCGGAGGCGGCGGCGGAAGCGGAAGCGGCGGCGCGGCGGAAGTGGCCGCAGGGCGGGAGTTGCCCGGGGCAACGAGCCCCGCCCTCAGTGCCCGGACACGCCCTCGAGCCCGAGGCCACGCCCCCTGGCTACTGGCCACGCCCCCTCGTGTGTGAGGCCACGCCCCTAGCAACGGGGCCTGGCCTTAGCAACGGGCCCTGTGCGGGGAGGGCGGCCATGGTGCTGCTTGAGGCCAGGCCCCATGGCGGTGGGGACGCGTCCCCAGGGCTCTGGGGACATCGTGGCCGCCCCACAACCATGGGGACAAGTCCCCATGACCCCAGTGATGTGGTGGCACGGTCCTGGTGCCGGACAGATGGACAGACACAGCCAAAGTCCCCACAAACACAATGTGCCTCAGTTCCCCCATAACTCAGTTCCCCCACACACCTCAGTGCCCCCCCATAACCCAGTGCCCCCCCAGCACAGCCCAGGCCCGGTGCCAGCAGCCGCTCCCCGCGCTGCTTACTCATCCCCATGGCTCCCCCATCAGGGCTCGTTAGCCCTCACTGCACTAATTGCGTGTTGGCAACTTGGCGCTTGCCAAGTTGGCTCCCCCCTCATCCTCGGGGGTCCCGTGGGGGCACGAAGCCCTGGCCCCGCGGCGGGGGCGGCTGCGCTTTGCTGAGCACGGGCTGCGCTCATCGCACCCGCGGGAGCAGCGGTAATGGCTCGCCCTCGTTAATATTGCAGGCGGGGATCGATGGCTGCTGGCAGCCACCAGGCTGTGAGGGGGGGCTGTTAATTACCCTGCTGGGGGGTAATTACTGCCCGCCTCGGTCTGTTGGGGGGGTGAAGGAACCTTTTATTGGAGTGTTTTTAATGGGACGGGGGGGTGTCAAGGCAAAGGGGACACCCATGGGTGATGTGTGGGGGGAGGCAGGCAGCACCCGTTTTGCCCCCCAGCTTTGTTTCGAAGGAAGAAAGGAGAAAGTATTGGAAAAATGAGAAAATACAGAAAAAAAAAAAAAAAGAGAGAGAGAGAGAGGAAATATTGGGAAAGAATAAAAAAAAGAGAAAATATGGGGGGAAAGGTGGAAAGTGGACAAAACGAGAAGCTATTGGGAAAAAAAAATTGCTGGAAAAAAGGAAAAAGTATTGGAAATAGGGAGAAAACATGGAAAATAATGAGAAAGTGTTGGAAGGAAGAGAAAGCATTGGGGAAAAAGGGGAAGTTATTGGAAAAAGAATGAGGAAAAAAGGAGAAAGTAATGGATAAAAGGAGAAGCTATTGGGAAAAAAGGAGAAGATATTGGGAAAAAGGAGAAGATATTGGGAAAAAAATGAGAAACTATTGAGAGAATGATAAAATATTGGAAAATAATGAGTAATTACAGGAAAAAATAGGAATTACTGGGAAAAAAAAGAGAAACTATTGGAAAAAAATGAGACAGTATTGGGAAAAAAAGAGAAGCTATTGGGAAAAAAAAGGGGAAAGTATTGGGAAAAGGGGGAAACTATTAGAAAAAAAGAGAAATTATTGGGGAAAAAAGGAGAAAGTATAGGAAAAAAGGAGAAAGTATTGGGGAAAAGGGAGAAAGTATTGGGGAAAAGGGAGAAAGTATTGGAAAAAGCGAGAGACTGTTGGAAAAAAGGGCGAGCACCGTGTCCGAAGGCGTGGGTGCGTGCCAAGGGAGGAGGGCAGGGCCGGGGGGGCGGAGGGCAGGGGACGGCCCCGCCGCAGCACCCGAAGGCGCCGCCGCTGCCGCCGCCACCCCGGGGTGCCCCCGGCCCAGCATGGCCATGCAGGGCATGGAGCTGTGCGCCGTGGCCGTGGTCATCCTCCTCTTCATCGCCGTCCTCAAGCAGTTCGGCATCCTGGAGCCCATCTCTGCCGAAGGTAACCCCCGGCCCCCTCCCCGGGCTGGGGTTGGACGCGGTTCGGTTTTGGGGTGCCCACGGTGGGGACGTGCCCCTGGGGCTGCTCCTCGTGGAGGGGCTGCTGGTGGTGTGGGTGCCTCTCCCAGAACGTCTGTGGTGGCCCCCGAAGGTTTTGGGGTGCCCTTCACCGCCACGTCACAGCCCCGTGGAGCACGCTGCGGCCCTGGTGTCCCCTTGAGCACCCCAAAATGGGCTGCTGGGGGGCTCTGAGCACACACCGCCCCCCAAAACCCTCCCAAATGGGGTGCTGGGGAGCTCTGAGCCCGTACTAACCTATAGCCCATAGGGCAGGGTGCTGGGGAAGCCCCCTCAGATTCCCAAGCCTGCCCAAGACGGGGTGCTGAGGACACCCCAAGCCCACCTCGACCCCTGAAACCCCCCAAGATGGCAGATTGGGGACCACCAAGCCTGTGGGGTCCCCTAAAATCCCCCTGAGATGGGGTGCTGAGGATCCCCAATCCCGCACTGACCCCTCAAACCCCTCCAAAACGTCTCTCTGAGGACTCCCAAGTCCGATCCCACCCCAGCCAGGAGGACAGGGGGCTCCACACAGCCCCTCTACACCCCAGCCCCAGCCCGGTAGCCCAGTAACCCCCAGTGCAGTCCATCGGGGGTCCCCAGGGTGTCCCCCCCCAGTCTGGGGACACGCGGCACGGCCGGGGCTCTCCCCAACCCCATCCCACCTTCCCCATCCCAAAGTTCCTGCTGACTCCACTCAGCATTGAACGGCTCCGCGGGGGCTTCCCGGGCTGGAAACATTAACGAGGCATCATTTATTAATTACCTTCCGGCAGCACGGAGGGCGCAGAGAGCCGGGGAGGGGGGAGAGGGACATGAGAGGCGGACGCCGTGCGGGTGGGAGCCTGGGCACGGGATGCTCCGGGATGCTCCGGGATGGTTTGGGATGCTCCAGTGTGGTTTGGGATGTTCTGGGATCCTCTGGGAGGCCCGGGGATGCTCCGAGATGGTCTGGGACACGTGGGGATGCTCTGAGAAGCTCCAAGGTGCTTTGGGATGCCTGGGGAGGCTGCAGAATGCTTGGAGAGGCTCCGGGATGCTCTGGGGTGCTCCGGGATCACGCTGCCGGAGTGGGCACAGCCCAGCAGCTCCTGGGAAGCCCTCCAAGCACTGACGGAGCCGTTTCCTCACCCGGGTGGTGAAACCTGGAGCTAGCAGCCGACGGAGCCGCCCCGGGTGAGTTCCTCATCGCAATGGGGACAGCTGCCGGGTTTTGCCGGGTTTGGGGGATTCCAGGTTTGTTCCCGAGCACAGCCAGGTCCAGGCGGGTAAGGTGCGGGGTGCCGCGATGCTCTCGCCGTCACATCCCCTCCCTGGGGACCACGGGGGGCCCGGCGCTCACCCCCAAAGCCGGGGGGGGGGCCCCGCTCAGCCCCGCACATCCCCGCAGACAGCAGTGACGGCGACCTGGAGCTCTCGGCCGTGCGGCACCAACCCGAGGGGCTGGAGCAGCTGCAGGCGCAGACCAAGTTCACCAAAAAGGAGCTGCAGTCCCTCTACCGCGGCTTCAAGAGCGTGAGTGCCCAGGGGAGGGTCTCGGGGAGCGGCCGCAGCCCCATGGGGCTCACCCGGTGTCCCCTTCTGCCCCCCCAGGAGTGCCCCAGCGGCCGGGTGGACGAGGAGACCTTCACGCTCATCTACGCGCAATTCTTCCCGCAGGGCGGTGAGTGGGGGCGCCCCGGGGTGGCGTCACCCCCCCAAAAAAAAAAATACGGGGTGCTCCCACACCCCCACTTCCCCTGTCTCCCCTCCGCAGACGCCAGCGCCTACGCTCACTTCTTGTTCACCGCCTTCGACGCTGACGGCAGCGGGGCGCTCTGCTTCGAGGTGAGCAGTGGGGGGGCCACCAGTGCCACGGGGGGACGCCGGTGCCGCAGGGGGACATCGGTGCCACCACCCTCGGCAGTGCTGAGGATGCTGGGCTCGATGCGAGTGTGCCCAGCAGCGTGATTCATCAGATAGGAGTCCCGGGGAGGTGCTGCGTGAGGAGGGCTTCTCGGGCAGGGACTCGGCGAGGCTTTGCACAGCTGGGATCAGCCGGTCCAAATGGTGGTGCCCCCCCCCCCGAAAATCTGCAGCCCCGTCGCCGGCAGGTGCCGGGGGGCTGCGGGGAGCCTGCGGCAGCAGCTGGCGCATCCCAGGCGATTAAAAATAGATAGGAGCCAGAATAGCAGCGGGATCGATAGGAGAAGTCCCCGCGGTCGATGGCCGCGCTGCGGAGCCTTTTGTGGGGTCTGGAAGGGGGTCACTGCGGGTGGGACGTGTCCCGGTGTGGGGACCGCTCACGGCCACTGTCCCTCGGGCAGGATTTCGTCGGCGGCCTCTCCGTTTTGCTTCGGGGGACGGTGCAGGAGAAACTGAACTGGGCTTTCAACCTCTACGACATTAATAAGGACGGCTTCATCACCAAGGAGGTGCCCCGGGGGATGAGGAGGGGCCGGCGGGGGTGGTGGCACCCACGGGGACGTCCAGAGAGGGACAAAACTGAGGGAGACGGGGCTGGGGGCTGGAAGTGGCCTCCTTGGGAAGGAGCATGGGGGGGGGGGGTGGGGAGGTTTTTGTCACCCCGGCCCCGCTCTGTGCCCTCCCCAGGAGATGCTGGAGATCATGAAGTCCATCTACGACATGATGGGGCGCTGCACCCTGCCCGCCCTGAGGGACAGCGCGCCCGCCGAGCACGTGGAGCTCTTCTTCCAGGTGAGCCCGGCCTCGCCCCCGGCACGCCGCCAATGGGGACAGGGACGGGGACGGGGACGGCCCCCCGCTGAGCTCTTCCCTTGCAGAAGATGGACAGGAACGGGGACGGCGTGGTGACCTTCGAGGAGTTCCTGGAGACGTGCCAGCAGGTGGGGGGCACCTGGGGGGGGCTTTGGTGCCATCTCCTCCTCCTCACCCCCCGCCCTTGTCCCCTCCAAAGGGATGTCCCCATGGGTTTGGGGGGAGAGGAGGCTGCACCCTTTAGGTCTCGGGGGGGTGGACACAAAAGCGCAGGTCCCAGCGGGGGGCCTGGGGGCTGCGACCCGTCCCTCTCGCCCCTCACAGGACGAGGACATCATGAGCTCCATGCAGATCTTCGAGAACACCATCTAGAGCCGCTGCCGTGGGGCGCAGGGGAGGATCGGGTTTGACCCCTTCAAGACACAACGCGAGGCTCCTAACAAACGCTCAAGGTGCAAGAAACACTCAAAATAAGCAGGAAACGTTAAAAGTGAGAACGTTGCTGGCCTGTCCGCCTGAGCAGCCAGAGCCGCCCCCGTCAGCCACTTTTGGGGCAGAACTCCCCAAAGCAGGGTCTCCCTGCCCCAGGGGATGGCCAAGGGTGCAGAAGACCTTGTCACAGCAGCGGAACTGACCCCTCGGGGATTTACAGAAAAAAGATAAAAGTGACTTTGGGGAGGGGGCGGTGGGGAGGGCCCCGGGGAGGGGATGGGGGCAAAAACCCCAAAATGTCCTGGTGAGGGCGGGAACCCTCTGCAACTCCACGCGGGCTGAGATGGTTTCTTTTTGTTTGTTTTCTTTAAATAAACCAATGGGTGACCACGGAAGGACACCTCCACCACCACCAGGGGCGGCTCTCATATGGAGGCGAAGCCATTTTCCGGCTTTTTTCCCCCAAAAGCTGGGGCTGGCAAGTGGGCGCCTACACTGAGGCAGGGCTGGCTGGGAAGGGCGACAGGGGGGTCTCTGGGTGGGTGGGAAATGGACATTTTATTGGTGACAGCGGTGATGGAGGAGGAGGCGGAGGACGAGGAGAAGGAGGAGGACGAGGAGGAGGAGGAGGAAGGCCAAGCCCACCATGGAGCCTGGCTCCATCACGGCGCCCGGCCCCAGCACTGCGCATGCGCACAGGGCGAAGCGCGCACAGGGAGGGGCGCGAAGCGGTGGCGCATGCGCACAGCGAGCAGCGCGCACTCCCGCCCCCGGCACATGCGCACAGCCGCGCGGCTCGCTGGCCGCGCATGCGCACCGCCTCTCCCCGCCGCCGCCGCCGCCGCGCATGCGCAGAGCCCGCGGGGCCATGGCCGCCTCCGGCCGTTGCTGAGGCGCCGCCGCCGCCCGGCCGCCATGAGGAGGAGGCGGCGGCGGAGCGGCCATGGGCTCGCTGAGCAGCCGGGTGCTGAGGCGGCGGCGGGGCGGCGGCTCCTCCTCGTCCTCCTCCTCGTCGCCGGGGGCTGGGGACGGCGGCGGAGGGGGCCGAGGGGGGAAGAGGAAGCGCGGCGGGGCCGAGGGGGCCGGGGACAGCGACAGTGAGGGGGAGGCCGAGCGGGAGGAGCGGCTGCTCAACGCCCCCCGCAGGTCCGGGGGGGTCTGGGGGGCCTGGGGAGGTCCTGGGGGTTGTTTGGGGGGGGATTTGGGAGGTTCTGGGAGGTTCTGGGGTCTTTGAGGTGTTGTTTTGGGGTGTGGGGGAGGTTTGGGGAGGTTTTGAGGGTCTTTGGGGGAGGGTCTGGGGGTTCGGGGGCCTTTGAGGTGTTCTGGGGGGGTTCTGAGGGGTTCTGGGGGCTTTGGGGGTGTTGTGAGGTCCTTTGGGGACATTCTGTGGGGACTGGGGAATTGTGGGGAGGTTCTGGGGCTTTTTTGGTGGGTTGGGGGGCTTTTGAGGGGTCAGAAATTCGGGGGTGGGTTTTGTGGGGGATTTTGAGGCCTTTTAAAGCGGCCCTCTGGGGTCTTTTTGGAGGTTTTGGGGCGTTTGAGGGTTTTGGAAGGGTTCTGGGGGTATTTGGAGGGGGGTTCTGGGGCTTTTTTGGTGTGTTGGGGGGCTTTTTGGGGGCCTGAAGTTCAGGGGGACTTTTGGGGGGGACTCTAAGGCCTTTTAAAGGGGGTTCTGGGGCATTTGTGGGGAAGGTGGGAGGGGCTCAGGGCTTCTTGGAGGAGTCTGGGGCCCTTGGGGGGGCTCTGGGGGTGTTTTAAAGGGGGGGGGGTTCTGGGGCCTTTTAAAGGTTTCCTTCTGGAGGCACTGGAGGTGGGGGGCACAGGGGCTGCTGCAGGGTTTGGGGCTTTGGGGCTGTGGTTGGGGGGCGCGTGGTTGGGACCCAGCGAGACTGCGGGGAGGTGGTGCAAAAAGGGGGGGCAGTAGGGAAAAGGGTGGTGCGGGGCTTGTTGAGGAGCACCTGGGGGTAGGGGCAAACTGGGGTAGGGGCAAGCTTTTTGGGGAGAAAAAAGCCCAAACTGTGAAGTGCTCTGCTTAGTGTTTTTGTGTAATGGAAAGTCTTCAAGGAGCACGTTTCTGTCTGCTTTTCCGAGCAGGAAGAAGCTGAAAAGCACCTCCAAGTACATCTACCAGACGCTGTTCCTGAACGGCGAGAACAGTGACATCAAGATCTGCGCGCTGGGGGAGGAGTGGAACTTGCACAAGATTTATCTGTGTCAGGTGAGCTGCTGGCTGACAGCAAGGTACAATAAAGGCGGCTAATGAAACAATACCCAAATAACCCCCAAAATAATAGCAGTCCACACGGATGGAGGTTTTCCCGCACTTGTCTGTTTTCCTGTGTTTCCCCCTCCGCTCTGGTTTTGTGGTGGCTCCGAGCACTGTTTGTTGGGCTTTGGGAAGCAACCTCAGGGAGCGTGGCTGTGGTTCCGTGCCTGCAAACAGCTTCTTCAGCTCCCTTCTGCTGTTAGTTTTCGAACCTGTTTGCTTTAACCATGGCCTGGCTTTTGTGAAAACTGCTGGGAGTTGTCTCTTGACGTCCGGAGAACCTGTTCTTGTCTGTTAGGTGAGCAGCTGGGGGTCTCCCGTGAGGCTGCTGGCACTGCAGAGCAAGCAAAGCGCCTCCAGGAGGGGTTTGTTCGTAGAGCCCTTGCCTCGATTCGGCTTCCCTCGGGGAGGGACCGCAGGAGTCTGACCTCGGGAGCAATTTATTTGGAGCCAGAAGAGAAAACAGCTCCAGGTGCTCTACCTGAAAATGTGGAGGTGTCAGGGTGAGACACTCGGTGGCTGGGTGCAGTTTTCCTGGTGTCACAAATGACAGCAGGAGTGAATTCTGGCTTTTTTTTTTGCTTTTTTTAACCAAATGTGGTGCAGGTACAACAATTCCTTATGTCAGCCATGGTGGGAAAGTTCCATTGTGCTCTTGTAGGAGAACGCCTTTAGTTTTGCACATGTTAGAGTGTTTTAAAGAGCATGAATGAGGGAGGAGAGCCCCAATCTCTGGATGGAAGAGAGGGTGTGCTTTGTCGGGGTGCACACAGCCCCGATTGCCAGCTCCCTTTTGATCTACAGCCGACGAAGGGAGGATGTGAGTGTGCTGAGCAGGCAGACTCAAACAGGATAGACACATGCTGGTTAGTCCTTTGATAGTTATGGGTGGTTTTAATTATTGTTGTGGTTCTGTTGGTGCTATAGCACAAATCCATGAAGCTGCTCCTCAAAACTTGGTGTGAGTGGCTGCTGGTGACGTTAAACCACGTCCTGGGTGCTTCTCCCAGGCTTTGAAAGCAGCAGTGTTGTTCTGCAGAGGCCTCCTGCGCACGAGGCTTCCGCAAGGAGGAACTTTGCGGTTAAGTTCCCATTCTTACAAGTTAGGTTTGTCTTGGAGTTGATGCTCTGTCACTGGGAAGTAGTTTGGGAGGTCAGAAACACCTCTGTAAATTACTCTTAATGAAGCTGTCTCCTCGTCTGCCTGGTTGAGCAGGCTGTCTCTGTCCGAGCGTCTCCCTGGTGTCTGAAGTTCCTGACTGGTAGAGCGAAGAAATGAAGGATTGCCTTTTCCTTATGCTGTTCACTAAAATGATAAACTCTTCCTAAAAGCGAGGAGCTGATCTTCGTGGCACAGCTGAGGTAGCCTCATGGCTGGCGAGGTGATCCTGGCTCTGAGCGTAGCGTGGTGTGTGCTGTCAGCGCTGCGGGGTGTGCTGAAGGTGTAGGAATATTTCCGTCTCCAGGTAAAACCGGGTATTTGCTCCTGCCCTGAGCTGAAGCTCTGAGTTACGAGGTCAGGGAATGTGGCACGGCACAAATAGACTTTATCTTTTTGATCTCTCAGGTAAACTTCAGGGAGTGATAGAGTCTCAGGATGCGCACATCTGCCGCTGAGGACAGTCATGAGCCCTAGTAGAGCAGTGTATTTCACTTCATTTGGACGGAAACCAATCAAATTCTAGTTTTTTATGCCTTGCGCTTTATCATAAAGGTATATTTCCATAAGTGGTGTATGTGTCTGTCCTTGGTACGAGATTACAGCCTTCTACATTAATTTGGATGTCTTGCATGCTTTTTTTTTTTTTTTTTTTGCTTTAATACCCAAACTGGCGTTCCCTGATGCCTGCAGGCTTTGTTGCCCACCGGTAACATTAAGGACTTAGTTCTTGGACTAATTATATCCCCATCGGTGCTGTGGTTTGTAGGAGAAATGCTTATGTGGCTTTTCTGGCCCTCTAAAGCTCTTTACTTTGATTGTAGCCGTGCGGTCCAATTTTTCTGGATGTGTTTTCACTTTCACAAATAAAGCAATTACACGTAGCCCTTTCTTGAGTGTGCTGGAATGTTTCAGCTTGTGAAATGTTCCCCTAATACCTTTTGTTCGGCGTAGAGGGAAACGGGAACGGTTTGGGTTCTGTGCTGCTGTGGGTGTTTTAATTTGAATGGAATCTCTTAGCTGAGGTCTGTGTCTCTTGTCTCCCCTCCTGTAGTCAGGCTACTTCTCCAGTATGTTCAGCGGATCCTGGAGAGAATCGAGCATGGACGTCATAGAGCTGGAGATTCCTGACCAGAATATTGATGTAGAAGGTAAGGGGGAGCCTTTATCTTCACCTGAAGGTAGCAGTTAGCTCGAATTTGACAAATAGAATGAAAATAAAACCCAGAAATCTAAAACTATCAGGAACTTGAGAGAGAGAGAGCGCAGTGCTTGTTTGGTTTTGAGCTGAATTCGGGTCATGGGTAGGGCTGAGCTCCCGTTGGTGCCTGCTGCTGAGGAGCTCGCCTTGGTGTTTGGGCAGCAGGGAGCTCTCGAGAACAAGGTACGTGACTTGTGGGAACCCCAGCAGTGGAGCACATCGCCTCCTCATCTGCCAGCTCCTGAAAAGCTCTCAAGTGGAGTGCTGGCAGGGGACAGAGGCAAGCTGACAAAACGTTTTTCTGCGCTTCCGAGCCCTGTGGAGTGAAGCAGCAGAGTTTTTTTCAGAAGAACCGCAGAAAAATGTTTAATGTGATAGGAGTATCTCTGCGTAACGCTGCTGATCGATTGCACGGAGGGATCGTGAGGTTTAGGTTCTTCTTATCTGGCTTTATTGCTCTCTGCATTGCTCTGTGATGTGACGTGGCAGCTATTTTGGGATGGATATTTTGTTGAGACAGTGAAATGAGCCGTATTTCATTAGTTAATGGTGTGTTTTGTGTGTACTGTGTGTGTGTGTGCTTGGCTGGTAAATATTAGCTTTTTAGCTAAAGAGCAAATAAGTATGGTTGTAGAGAGCGTGCACTCAAGTGCCGTGGTTGTATTTCAGGCTTCTTTCAGCTCTCCAGGTTCAACGTCCTGCGTTTGTCTAACAGCTGTGCTTTTTTTCAGCTCTACAGGTGGCTTTCGGCTCGCTGTACAGAGACGATGTGTTAATAAAACCCAGTCGAGTAGTTGCACTTTTAGCAGCAGCCTGCATGCTGCAGCTTGTAAGTAATAAATGCGCGGTGTTTGTGTGCTCTCCTGTCAGACAAACAGCTCGTAACACACACACACACATTCTGTTTCAGCCAGATAAACGCATAATTCTCGTATAATAAGTGGAAAAGAAAGCCAAACACAATGCCCTGGTTTTGTTTCAAAACTCTGTGGCTGAGACTCGGTCGGAATATTAAGTGAGATTTGGAGGAATCATATCTGGAGGTAGATTAAAGTAGGTTTTCCCAGCTCATTTGTTCTGCCCTGGAGGTATTCATCAAGCTGTTCTTCCAAGTGAGAGAGCCTCAAGAAAAACTTAAGCTGTTTTTCTGGGGAATCATCTAGATAACGCTGCACAGGTCACTGTGGGGCGTGTGATTTGGGTAAATAGCTCAGGCATGAAAACTCGTATGAGCTGCATAATCTCTTGCACTTCCTGTTTGGAAAAGTACACCTTGAATATTTGTGGTTATTTTTTTTGTCTCCACAGGATGGCTTAATCCAGCAATGTGGTGAAACGATGAAGGAAACCATTAATGCAAAAACTGTGTGTGGTTATTATAATTCAGCGGGGACATACGGGTTAGACTCTGTGAAGAAAAAGTAAGAATTTACTTTCTCCCTGCTGCTTTGTACGCTGCTAATTAGAATTGTAAAGTTACAAACAGTAAAATAATGTTAACTTCTGTTTTTTTTAAAGCTGTCTGAATTGAGCTGTGCTCATCCCATTTAGTTTTCCAGTTTCTACTACAATCATCTACCTTAAAATTACTTTAGATTGTAGTAGATCGATTGCCCTGTGCTGTAAATGAGTTGATTACTGAAGCATATTAGTAAATACAATCTATTTTATCTTCAGGGTAGCAATAAAATAGTATTTGTGATTATCGACCACTTTAGAGCGAAGCTGCTCTGATATTAAAAATGGAAGGTTAACTTTATCTTAATTGGGAGGGATAAATACGTGGTTGGGAGCAGAGTGCTGAAGTTAGAGCTAACTGCTTCCTTCTGCTGTGAATCAGGGCTTTTTGTGGTAGTTTTTGAGTTCTTAAATTTTGAGTCTAGCTTTTGCTGTACCCTGGGGAAAACTGATCCAGTGGGTGGCATCCCTGCTGTGCGAAATCAGGTGTCGTGATCTAGAGGAGCCCGAGCTGTTGCAGAAATGTTGGTGTGTGTAGGAAAAAACCAAAGGCACTAATTCCTTGCTTTTAATCCAGGTGCCTTGAATGGCTCTTGAATAACCTGATGACTCACCAGAGTGTTGAGCTCTTCAAAGAACTCAGGTATTCAGGCTTCAGTTAACTTTCAGTCATAAAGTACTTTTTTTTTCTGAAGTATGTATTACTGCACATAACTTCCTTATTACCTAACTTTTCTTGTCTTTGTGCTGTTTCACAGAACTCTTACAATGTTTTTTGTTTTTGTTTTTGTTTTTTCCAGCATAAACCTCATGAAACAGCTGATCAGCTCTTCTAACCTATTTGTAATGCAAGTGGAAATGGACGTGTATACTGCCCTCAAAAAGGTACTCAGCAGGGGGTTGTGCTCCCGTAGCAGCCGCTTTATGAAGCTGACAGTTTTTAGCCCTTTTGGTATTTAGTGCAGGTATTTAAGGGGACATCACAAAGTCTTGTAGGAATGACTGCATCATGAAAATGTCACTTCGATAATGAATATATTACTTCTTTTAAAAGAAGTTCTCCAATGGGCTTACTGAGTTTGTCTGTTTCACCTAGTGGATGTTCCTTCAGCTAGTGCCTTCTTGGAACGGGTCTCTGAAACAACTCCTGTCCGAAGCTGATGCCTGGTTTGCCAAGCGCAGGAAAGGTAGGACAGGTGGATTGCCTGTGTGGCCTTGGGCTGCTGCAGACCTGGGTTAGAAGTAAAATGTGACAGCCTGCCTCTGCCTCCAGGCTTTCCCCTGTTTGCTCTGGGAAGGCTTGTCTCTGCCAGCAGCCAAAGAATCGTGGGCTGGTTTTGGTTGGAAGGGAGCTTAAAGATCTTCCTGTCCAGCCCCTGTCCCCAGCCCCATGCAGCCTGGCCTTGAGCACCTCCAGGGCACCCACAGCTCCTCTGACAGCCTGTCCCAGTGCCTCACCTCCCTCACAGCAAAGAATTCCTTCATAATACGTAGTCTCAACCCACCCTCTTTTAGTTTAAAGCCATTCCCCCTTGTCCTATCACCACAGTCCCTGACAAAGAATTCCTCCCCAGCTTTTCTGCAGCCCCCTTTAGGTCCTGGCAAGCTGCTCTAAGGTCTTACTGGAGCCTTCTCCTCCAGGCTGACCAACCCCAGCCATTTCAGCCTGTCTGCCAGATCAAGCAGTTAAAACCCAAACAGAAATAGGAGCTGGAAGATACTTAGGAAAGCAAGTTGTAATCCGCGTGTGCTGCCTTGCAGATTTTGAGGATGACATTGCGTTCCTGGAATCAGAGCAGGGGAACGCGTTCCTGTCAGTGTTCACACACCTGAGGCTGCAGTACATCATCAGTGACCTGGCATCGGCACGAATTATCGAGAGAGACTCCCTCATACCCTCAGGTGAGCGAGCACCCAGCTGGTCGAGTTCCCTGTGCTTCTCGTCTGCCTTCCCCCGGAGTAACCGGGGAGATCCGGGTGCGCTGCCTTGCCTCATCGCTTCCCGGTTGGTCTTCAAAGCCTAAATTGTGGCTGCAGACTCAGCAGAAGCTGCATATTTACATGCATAAAAGTCTTAATAGGCGCATACGTAGGTGTGTTAAGTGTTCTGTCAGTCTGTCAGGTTATCAGAATATGCTGTAATCAATACTCAGTGCATTACCAGGGTTTAAGTGACTCCAGAGACCCAGATGTGGAAAGAAAAATCCTTTTAAGAGAGCAAAACTTGCTGTGGCTCAGTTGTTTTCTAGCCAGTGTCTTTCTAAAAAGAGTTGGGCAGTTTTTAATAGGTTTTGGAATAATTCCTGGTGATGAAAACAAAAACACCGGACACTGTAAGCTCTTCTCCCATCTCAAAAGGCAAATGGTACTTGCTAGCAGATATTCAGGATATTTTTAAAGGAGAAAGGGCAGGTAACTCCTCTGCTCTTGGTTTTTTCTTTTTGCACTTTGCCTGGTGTAAGTTATATCCCATCTCTAGACCCCGGTGCTTTTTGAAGCCTGTAGAATGGAAATCCACATACACGTTGCTGTGGCTTCCTGCTGATAACGTTATCAGTGGATACCAAGCAATCAAAAGGCCCCCCTGTCGCCTTGCTGCTGAAGTCTGAGCTCACAGGCAGGCTCTGCTCTTGGAGGCTGCACAAACCTGGCTGCTGACGGACAAATAAGGCTGGAAACAAGTTGCCAGGTTGGGGTCTCGCTTGGAAATGCCCTCCCACTTTCATTCCTGTCTTTATCCTGTGAAGCAGCTGCCCTCTCTCCACGTTTTTCTTCTTGGTTTAACGTGCTCCCTGTAGCAGTGGCCTTCCGATGCTCTGCCTTGGAATTTGCCTCCTTGTATCCTTGTTCTATATTTCACTCTGCTTTCTTATCATAGTTGATTCCTAGCATCAAATTTTGCTTCTTAACTCCAGGGCAGGATTATTTTCCTTCTATTTCTTTTACACAACTTTGATTTTTTTGTGTCTGCCCCCACTCTACCTATCCATTCACCTGCACCTCGGTGTGTCTGGAGGTGCAGGTGCCAGACATCCATTAAGGCCGCTTTATTGAGCTGTTTATCACTCTTCATTATTTGTACCCACTTGACATCCGCGTTCTTTCTGTCCATGCTTGTAGCCCTGGGCTTTCTCTGGGCTTTTGCCACCCGTAAATATTTAACCCGTCTTTCAGTTACACCGCTCCTTTCCTGTAGAATTAAAAGGATTTCTTGATCTCAGTCTGGCTCCCTCCTTCATGCCTCCACGGATGGCAGCACCGTGATACCTCGGTGCCAAAACAGGCTCAGTGGGGTGTTTGTTGTGAAGCCTGCTGGCCTGATCAAATTCTTTGACTCTTCTCAAACGATTTGACCCTTTCCTTGTCACTGAGATGACACAGCGAGCGTCCCTTTACTTGCCCTGCCTCCCTTGTGCTGCTGTATCCTGTCTTCTGCCAGAAATAATGGTTTAGTTGCTCTTCTAGCTGGCAGTCTTCCCTCACCAGACAGCTTTCGATGGAGTGGATGTGGACATTTGCTGCTGCCTGAAGGCTCTGGCTTTCCCTGCCCCAGTTCTGGCTCGGGTTAATACCTTAAGAGATGGAGAAGAGACTTGTCTTCTACCTGAAACCCGACAAAGTAAAACACGGAGCAACATGACTCGTGTGCTCCAAATGTCTCTTAAAAAGTGTTCTGGGACCAGCAGGGGGAGGCAGCGCACTTCAGAGGGCTGTGGAGAGCTGAGGGCCGGGCTGGGGACGGTTTGGTTGGTTCTGCCCAGCAGGTGGGGCAGTTTTGGGGCAGCAAGTGGTGAAATTTTACATTATGCATAAAAAAATATCCGAAGAACAGATCTTTCGTTGCGGGATATTTGATATGCCTAAGTGATTTAGGAAGCAAATACGATCCACCCTGCTAAGTGCTTTTGAGATTGATGTTGGCAGAGGTTATAATGCAGCTGCAAAACATCTTCGTTCTGTAACAAAAAATAAAACGGTGTTGGGCGATGACCCTGTAAGCCCTCACCTGCTTTACTGATGACACGGCAGAATTGCGGACCACTTGTGTGTGAAGTGGCTCTGTCGGCTTGTGAGTAAGAAAGAAAACCAGAAAAACAAACAAAAATTAAACAGAACCAGAAATCTGCCAGCATCAGGCTGGAATTCCATCTCTTCGTGTTGCTGTTACCATTTCCCAGAACGGCAGTGCTCAGCCTTTCCTTAATGTTCTTCTGGGGATAAGTAATCGTCTCCACACAAAACCAGCAGCCAGCTTTCTGTGCATGTCAAAGCAAGAGCGATCCCTAAATCATTACAGTTTTAATTGCAATTGTGAAGCCGATTGCTTGTGCCTAATGAAAAGCAGAAAGCAATTTTCATGTAGTCACAGGGAAGGAGAGAACAAAATGTTTACATTTTCAGGGCTGTGATAAATGCTGCAGCAGGGGCTTGGACGCTTGGCAGTCGCACAGAGGGAAAGGCAGCTGATAGGTTTTGAGCGTGTGGTTAGCGCAGGCAGAGTTTCTGGTGTTTGCTCTACCTCTGATTATTAATTTAAGAACAAAAAGCCTGAATTCCAAGGGAGCTGGGAGCACGGGAGGGAAGAACAACAAACCCTGCAGCTCTGTGCGTGCACGATGAAGTCATGCTGCTGGGCTCGGTGCTTGAGAGCCCTCGTGATCCGTTGATCTCTCTCCTTGCAGCCAAAACCTGTAGTAAGACGAGGAACTTTTGCTCATCAATTAAAAGAGGCTCGGATAAGGCTTGGTGGTGCCCTCTCGAGCAGAGAACTAGCGGGCAGCGCGGGGGTGGTTGTGTTGTACCTGGGTCAGCTGCTGGCTGCTCTGTGTTGTGACTTGTGGGCCTTCTAGATTATTCCAGGCCATTGTTCTCGGGGAGGGAAAGAAAGAAACTGTGTGGGGAGTAGTGGAAAGAAACGGTGCAGTTCCTTCTTTGTGCTCTGTGCGTGCATGGAAGCTGCAGGAGGGACTGCAACGCCACACCAAGGGCTCCCAGCAGGGTCTGTTCTTGTTTGTGTGGAGGGGAAGTAAGAGACAAGTCCATCGTGGGTCTGCTGGGCGAAACGTTCCTCCTTCTGTTCCACCTGGTCACATCCAAGCATTTCCTGAGCGCTGTTTTCCCTCATAATGTTTACGAGCTGAGAGATGAGCTGCAGCTGAAACATGAAACGGGAAAACGAGGGCTGTACGTGTGCATATATTAAAGAACAGAGAGAAAATGCCCTGCCTCCCGATGTTTTTTCTCCCTTTAATCTCACTCATTCTGTTCCTTAACTGTGTAGTTCTCCTTAAGCCATTTTTACACCTTCTGTTGTACTTTTTGATCCCGTGGAGTCCAAGTCTTGGCTTTCTAAGCTAGCGGGGCGAGGGCTGGCTTAAAACTTTGTTGGGAACATCTAAGGAGAGCTCAGCAGCGATCTCACTTCTTCCCCCTTTTATCATCTTCATCGGCTACGTGCTTTGTTCCAAGCTTCTGGTGGCTCTCGCTGTTCCTTTCATCGCAGCCCTTCCTCTGCAGCTTGTTCTTGGACGTGACCTTGCATACTTGCCCCTTTTGTTATCTCGACTGAGGACTTGCACACTGTGCTTTTGGGTGCCTGTGATTCCTTGTGTGTAACTGACTCACAGACTATTCATTTGTGTTTTGCTTTATCTCGTGGTTGTAATTGCTAAGTTCCCAGAGCCGATAAAACCTTCCCAGTGCACTCAAAGCCCTGATTCAGGTTTATTCCTAGTAGAGGGCAACTTTTTCACGCTATCTGGGAAGAGTCACTGCTTCCTTTCCCTTTCATTTGTTTTTCCTCTTGCTCAACTGCTGCAGAGCTGTGGCGGCGGCTCAGGAAGCAGCGCTGCACCTGATAACCTCTCGAGGTCCCTTCAAGTCTGTGGTTCTCCTCGGGGCTTGTCAGCGAGCTCCTCTGCTTGACAGGACCTCGTGTGCCAAGCAAATCTACTTGCTTGCCTAATTCCTGGCAGTCACGAGTGCTCGATAAGACAAACGCCGTGCTGAGCTACTCGGTGGTAGGTGCTGGATCGTACCTGTGCTGCTGCTGCTGCTGTGGCCGGGGCCTGGAGGCGAACACCGCGAGTCCCTTGCCGCTGGTGGGTGAGCTCAGGCCTCTCCGTTAGCAGGCGTAAGCTTATTATTTCACTGTAACCTCATTTCTCTATTTGAAATGTTTGTGAACATCCCCCTTCCCGGCTCCGAAGACAACACCAAGCTCATTTATGTTTTTTTAATTTTAGAATGGCTGTCCTCTGTTTACAAACAGCAGTGGTTTGCCATGCTCAGAGCAGAACAAGACAATGATATTGGGTAGGTATATTACAGGATTTCCTTTATTTATTTCTTAAATTGGAAACCTTCCTCTTGTATAAACTCTGCCATGTTCAGTGTGTGGAGCTGACATTACCGAGGGGTGGGGGGAAGGATGTTTTGGTTTTAAACTGTTCTCTGTGGAGCCATCTGTTCCTCAGGCTGGCTGACCTCCTGGCCTTTACGCAGTAAATTAAAATATCTCTAGAGGTAAATGTTTGTGGTTTTTTTTTCCTGTATTTTTTCTTTTGTTGGTTTACGCTTATCTAGTTTACATTTTAAGGGTGATTTTAGGAGAAGTCCTGTGGATGCAGAAGCTGCCTTTCCTCTTCTGCTTCCCGGCTCCCTGGGCGAGGTGCACCAGCGGCTGTGGCGCGGGGCGAGCAGCCGTGTCAGCCCAGAAGGCCATTTCTCCCGTCGTGCTTGTGCAGGGGTGGCTGCGTGCCCACCTTTGCTCCTGCCTCTGCTGTGCAGCCAGCGTGGGCTCGGCACCAGCAGGGCTCGGCACCCTGCTCACCTCGTTCCTGTCTCATTTCACAGCCTTCCCCCTCTGGCATCTGGCTGACCGCCCTCCGCGCTGCCAGCAACTCCAGCTTTTTCCCTCGTAGCCATCAAGGAAGCTCCACAGCGTGCCACCAGTGTGCACGTGGTGCTTCTGTGCCCTTCGAAGGTCTGCACGTGGCCGTATTTCATTCTAACTCCCTGACCCCCTGGGGTTTCTGCAGCCCCCGGTGACTTGGGCAGCGAGGCACGCTGACTTTGTGTGCGTTACAGCCGTGTGGGGGATTGTGAGCTGTTTCTTCTCCTTCTGCTTGCTTTTTGCTGCATGGAGCAGGTTGCTAGGTCTCTTCTAAATGGCAAAACAGTGGCGAAATGCGGCGGGGCTGCTTGTTCTTGCCTTTGTCTTCTGACCTTGGTTTCAGTGTGCTTTGTGGAGGACAAATGTCAGGTGAGGAAGCTGCGCTGTGTGTGTTATTGCCTCTCAAACACCCACGAACAGCCTCCTCCACCCGTTCTCTTAGCCCAGCGTTTGCCGTTCAGATGAGCACGCCTGATTGCAGCGCGGGGCTTAATTTCTGCATTGCAATCTGAAGAGCCTTAGAGCCGCTGTCCTGACGTGAACCAAAGGCTGTGCAGTCTGTGGCAGTGCCGCGTGGCAGAGTTACGTGCAGGAGGATGGGAGGGTGGTAGAAGTGAAGAGCAGGCGCTACCTGGATGCATTTGGCAGTGAGCTAGGAAGAATTTTCCGGCTGGAGGTCAGGCCTGGGTCCCTACAGAGCGACCAGCCCCCAGCAGCCCTGTTCTTAAATACCTTGAGTCTGAGGCACTTCACCCTTTAGCCCTGTGGCAGTGTCTTCCGTGGCTTAATTGTGTATTGTACAGGAGGTATTTCCGTAAATTATTCTGTTCAATGTAATCATGTAACAGGATAACAGCTCCCCAGAGCTCTGGCTGGGGTCTTTTGATCGAGATCTTTAAGCAGCGGTTCTTTGGCAGCAGCAGCGCTTCAGGAAGTGGTGAAGGCTGGGGCTCTGAGCCTCTTCAGCTCCTGCAGTTTCAGACAGGGGGGTCGTAGCTGAGTTCTGGTACGCCCGTTGTCTTGGGAAGCCTTTTGCTGTTAGATCCATCAACGACTTTACAAGAAATGGGCGCCCATCAGGAAATCTGGCCTGCAGGTTGCTGACGTGCAATAAGAAACCACAGGTAACGCAAGAGCGAGCAGCGACAGTCGTCAAAACTCAGTCACAAGATGAGCTTTTTTGTGTTTGCTGCTTTTTGCTGTTGGCAGTGTGACCGTGTGGCTTGCCAGCCATCGATACATGCCGCTGAAAAGGCAGCTCGTGCACCAGCTGAAGTGCAGCTGCCGGGGGTCACGGCGGCTCAAAACGAGAAGCGCCCACGCTCGGCCGCGGTGCCGGCGATCTCGGTGACTCTTGGAATGCGCAGGGTGTTTTGCCAGGTCTGTCTGGTTTGTCTGGTTTTCTCTTTTGCAGCTTTTTTAAAGGCTAAAACTGCAAATCTCAGGGGGAGAAAGCTGCGCTCACGGAGCAGGCACCTTCCCACCCGAGCCTTTCATTCTGGCCTCCATCGCCGAGGTCTCCGTTGGCGGCAGCGGCGAGCGGTGGGTGAGACGCAGCGTTTCATCTCGCTGCACCTCAGCTTCTGGTGAACTCGCTGGTTTGAGGTGGCGTCCAGGTTACTGTTTGTTTAGTAGCCAGTAATGGCTCACGGTCTTTGAACATGCTGCCCTCCGGAGCCGTGTGGGAGGGAGATGTGTGCCTGCAGAGCGCTCCCCGGGACTGTGCAGTGTCTGACGAGGCCGAGTCTCGCCCGAGCTCCTGTGACTGCTGCTCTCTGCGGCTGACAAGCCGTGCTGACACCTCTGCTGAGGTGCCTGTGGTTAAAACTCGTCTCAGAGGGCAAGACGTGCGGCTGTTCCTTGTGTCAAAGTAAATACTTCGGGTGTTTATCCCACCTGTAGCTAGAGGAGGATGAAGGTTCTGGAAGGCCCTGCTTTTACCCAGCTCTGCTCTCCTTTCTCCCACAGCTCCTGCCTGTCTCAGGTGTGTTTTTTCCCATTGAGGTGAGGATGAAAACTTGGTAAACGGGACAAAATGTGAGGTCTGACTCCTGCTGAGCTGGAGTGAGGCCCCATTTTGGTACCTCACCCCGTAATTCCACCTGCTGCTTCAGAGACTGCCACTACAGGGAGGTCAGGGTGCTTTGAAATACGTGCTGTGGCTTGCTCTTCTGATAACAGAGAGGAAAAGATGTTCCTCTTCTGCTTTGGTAGGTTGCATTTTGAAGGACTAAACGTTTTATTCACTCTTTCAGAATTTGAGAATTTTCTAGGATAATACTGGACTTTGTGCCTTCGAAATGTGGCTGCTCGAGGTTTCTTCCCTGTGCTCAAGTGGATCACTTATTTTGACGTAGCCTTTGTTCTGGGGCAGCTGTGAGAGACATCTCTGAGGTCTGCGACAGGGATTGTTTCTACTCCCCTGGTCTTTTGGCAGTGTTTAAGAGGGAAATAGGATAACTTGGCTGCTCGCTAAGCGCGCAGTAGGCCAGGGGAAGTGGTTAAAGCTGGAAGTTTTGCATCTTTTGAGGCTGCTTGAGGAATTGAGGAGGGAATACTAATGTCTGTCTGAGCATTATGTACAAATGTTTTTGAAATCTGTCAGTAATTAAACAGAAATAAATCTTTTATCATCGTTACTGGATTTAGGTCAGCTACATAACCAGTTCAGCCAGACGATGTGGAAAAAGCACGCAGGAGGCTCTCGGGTGAATTTGGTTAACATGACTGGCTTATTTGCTTAACCTGTTCATAAAATACTTAATCTTCCCGGATTAGATTTTACAGAAACAGGTAAAGTTTGTTCAGAAAAGCTTGTCTGTAAAAGCTACAGCCACATTCTTGTGGTGTACACGCAGTAGGAAGAAAAATGCAGCTTTTCTTCTTGCTTCTCTGGCTGACAGCATGTTGTGTGACACTGGGGGGTTACAAGCACGCGGGGGGTTGCCTTTCATTGTGATTTATATCCTCACTTTGGGCGTGTTTCATCAGCCTGACTGCAGGCCTTTCTGGCAGCGGCTGTTTATTCGGTGAGTGATGTAACCGTGTTTCACGTTCCCTGAGTACCGTGCCCCTGGAAAACTGCGACTGACTTTCCTTGGGCTGGATCTGCGAGGCTAGGAGATGCATTTGAGCACCAGTGGAAGCTGCTGGGTGAAAAAAGTCCACGTTTGTACGGGAGGACAGAATCGAGAGGCTTGCAGCGCGCTGCGAACGCCGAGGGTAAACTTTTTTTAGACGAGTTGCATAACCAGCCAACTTGAGAAATCTTTCAGGGTGTCTCTTTGGGCACTTCTGCATCGTGCTGCTGCTGAGCCGAGCTTGCAGCTGTTGCCCAACAGCAGCACTCGGGTTGTGCGTGCGCCCAGCAAGCCAGACGGCTGCCTTCGGAAAGGGCACGTTAAGGGGGAGTGGAGAGCGTAATTCATTACAAGAGCTGGACACAAAATGTCCTTATCTGGAGAGGTTCTTTTGTGAAGTCCTGCCTAACCAAGGCGTAACAGCCCCGTCTCTGTTGCAGGTTTGAAGTAGTTTGATGTTCGTGGGGTAACTTGGGTAGGAAAGGACCCTGAGAAGTCACCCGCACGAAGCCTCTGCTCAAACCAGGGGCGGTTGTGTGGGGTCAGCCCAGGTCACTCAGGCCTCTTCAGCTTTCCCATGCTGAAGTAACAAACAAAGCTGTTCGAATCGCCCTAAAGATGAACTTTTTTTTTTTTTTTTTTTTTTTGCAGGCCTCAAGAAATAAATAAAGAGGAACTGGAAGGAAACAGCATGAGGTGTGGTAGAAAGCTTGCAAAGGACGGTGATGTAAGTACGGCGTGCGGCTTAGTTAGTGCATAGCTGACATGTCTCAGACATGTTAGGTATTTTCAAAACACGTAGGGCTTAATTGTCAACCTGCATCAAGAAGGTGGAATGGAGGTGAAAGAAATTCCTTTGTTCTTCCTAGAAGGCCGAAAATGCTTGTTGTGTGTGAGATGAGTAAGGAGTTAGTGTCTTAATTGTGCTGGTGCACTGCAAGCAGGCCCATGTTTGGAGAAACTTGCATTGTGTGAGGAGAGGGAATGTTGCCGTGACTTGTCATCTGGGACTCGTAAAACGCACGTGGCTAAAATAGAGCCCTGCTCACTAATGCCTTTTCTTTGGAGTGGGAAAGGAAGCTTTCTAGATCTGACGTGTCAAAGCCCGAGTCAGAACCCCGGTGCGTTCCTTCTGTGTGTGTCTTTAGGTAAAAGGTCTTGAGGAAAAGTCTGAAGGCACTGAACTTGAGGGTGTCGCGCTCAAAGGAGCGCTTTGGGTGTGAACGGGACCTGCAGATAAGTGCTGTGCAGAGCCGTGGCGCTGGTTTTGAGGACATAGAAGCATTTTGTGTGTGTTTGTGCAGCGTGCTTTGTGTGTCTGGAAGGCAGCTGCTGCTGAGCTCATCTCCAACCCATCAGTCTGTCCGGGCTGCCCACTGACACCTGATGTTTCGGGTGGCTGTTCACAAGGCTCCTCTCAGTTTGAGAACCCCGTTCCCTCCTGTGACCTGATGGCAAGCAGCTCGTCCCCTGCCTGTCGCAGCAAACGCTCAGCCTGCTTTGTTCTCTGCTTCTGTCCTTCAGTACTGCTGGCGATGGACTGGCTTCAACTTCGGCTTTGACCTCCTGGTTATGTACACCAACCGTTACATCATTTTCAAGAGGAATACGCTCAATCAGCCGTGCAGTGGGTCAGTCAGCCTGCAGCCTCGGAGAAACATAGCCTTCAGGTAACAAAGAGCCAACAATTCAGACCCTGTGGTGTGTGCTAAAACCTGTTGCCTCAACCAAGTTTTTCCATCTGTGCTTGTGTTTAATTTTGCTGCCATAAAGTTGGTTGTGTTTGAAAATGGTATCGTCTCCTTGGGAGAAACTTTGTGCTGGAAAAACAGAGTTCTGGAAAACTAAGTAACGTAACTGTTGTTATATCCTTAGGTTACGTCTAGCCTCTTTTGATAGCAGTGGGAAAATTATTTGCAGTAGAACAACGGGGTATCAGATCCTAACCCTAGAGAAAGACCAGGTATGTTTGTCGATTTTTTGAGCTGTTGAACTTGAATTGTGGAGTCCAAGGCATTAAAAAAAAAAAAAAAGCTGAGAATTCAAGAGTGTTTTTGAAGAGCTGCTGTTCTTTTTGTTGCTGATGTGGAATGTAAAGTGCTGCTTTTATAGGGAGTGGAAGATCAAGCTAATGCAGGAAGTGTAAGTAGAGTAGGATATCGTGGATTTCATTAGTGCTGATATAATGAAATTAGTTCCCATGGTGCTGCTGAAACTACCTGCTGCTGGTGTCGTGCTCGGATGGCAGCTCGCTTTCCCAGACTTCCAGCACTGGTGCGATTACCCTTCTGAATAATAGGTCCATCAGACTGCTGCTTATTTAGAGGCAAATCTGGAGTTTATTTAAGGAGACTTGTATTGTAAACTGAAGACTGTTAAAAGAATGTCTGTATGTTGTTCAAGGGTGGTATTTATTATTCTATGCAAGAAAAAAATAAACAGAAACCTCAGAGAGGACTTTTCTTAAGAAAATATACCCGTTTTGCTACCGCCAAGCCAATTCTTAGAGTAAAACAAAAAGAATTCAAACATCAAACTAGTTTGCTTTACAGAACGGGGCTGTTAAGGATTGCCTGGTTTGTTAAATCACCTGAAACTGAGAGTGGTAAAAGTGTCTCCAGCTTACTGGAAGTCTTCTCAGCCACTTGCAGTTTCGTTATGTCTGATGCGGAAGGATGGCAGCACTGGGACAAAGGACAAAGGCTTACAACCATTTTGAGAACATCTTATCAGCGTTACTGTTATAAAATATCTGCTGAAGGGGGTGATTATCTTGATTATTTTATTTTTTTAAAATTTTGATCTTTTTATACACAGTCATTAAAATTTATAGAATGATTGTTAGCATCCATCTTGTGTGCTCTTTGTACTTCCTTCTAAGGGAAGTTTTTGCTCACTGTACAAACATCCTTTGTGTTTGCTTTACAGGAGCAGGTGGTAATGAACCTGGACAGCAGGCTCCTGATCTTCCCACTCTACATCTGCTGTAACTTCTTGTACACGTCGCCGGAGAAGAAGACGGACAGTGAGGCACCGCTGGAAAATTTGGAAAGCTGAGACCTCTTCAGTGGAACATAGTAGCACTCGTAGGACTCCGTATGCCTGCTTTAAGTTAATGCCCTGCTGACGCACAGAGCTTTGACAACAACAAGGCCTTACACTGTAGCAAATGATACATGGCCTTAGTATACTCCTATGCTTATCTGAAGATAAGACCAGAAGTGATACAGGCCAAAACTAGTTACCCTCTATTCGTTTTTGTTTCTGTTCCGCATTTTCAGACAAGAGCCATTCCATGTTCGAGAGGTGTTCCACTCTTATTTTTTTCTGGGTAAAAACTGAGCCAAATTGGAAATAGGGAATTTGTGTGAATGACGTGTCGCTAACTTACCTGTCAAATTCTAAGCACATGCTGTAGGATGTATGGTTAGTTAGTGTGATGGGTTTATTCTTTTTTTTTTGTTTGTTTGTTTGTTTGTAAGTAACTGGTTTGTAAATACCAGGTCCATATTCAGCAGGCTTTTCTGGTCCTTTCCTTTTCCATGAGGGCCAAATGCATCTGTGTAGTGGATGCCTGTCAACTTCTGTTAGTTAACTGGACAGACTTTCAAACCTGCTTGTTTTTTAAGCCATTACTGCGTCTCATATAGATACTTCTCTTTCTTGTTTATCTGCCTTTTTTTATGTTTCAGCAAAATTTTCTCTTCCGGTTTTTAGCATGTGAATTTGCAAATTTGCTCATAAAATAATTTTTTTCCACCTAATGAACGTAATCTAATGTACTAAGCATTATTTGAGTCTGTTACACAGCAGCAGCTTTCAGCTAGGATTCTGCTGAATCCTTCCTGTACTCACATAAACCAAATACCAATTTTTAAACGTGTTTTTTTTTTTTTTTTTTTGTGACTTGTTTTAACTGTTACATTGGGAATATATCCCATTTTAGCTCAGGAACTTGTGACCTTTGAGTGCCTTTTGAGTAGTATGTGTTCACACAAACTTCACATCAGTTAAGCAAGGTCACAGGATCCAAAGTAAGAGCTGGGAACAAGGGATTCACTTTGAGTTGGTTTCATGAGCAAGTCAAGTATAAGAGGTACCCTGTGTTTGTTTCTCGTGTGTGTTGGGTTTTTGTTTGACTATTACAGTTTTGAATTCTTACATCAGAATTTTTGGACTCAAGGTGAGAATTTTGCCTCTTTAGTAGCCTATTTTTTTAATGTCAGAAAAGTATAAAACCATTTGTACTTTATAACAAGGATGAAATTATTAGGCACGATGGAGAAATGTGGCAACTTGTCAATAAATGACTTGAAGTGGAAGACTCACTAGTGTCTGTCCTTTTGTGCCAGGAATTGTATTTTTCTATTAGACTCTTCCTGTGGAAGCACCTCTCCATCTAATCTTGCGTTCTCTCTCTTATTTCTTTGGACAAGGAGCAGAATTTTAAGGCTTTCATCTGCCAGAGCATCAGACTTTGGTTTTAGATGCTTGAGCACTTTAGTAAAAAGCTTTTAAAACCGTCACTGATTCAGCAGAAGGAAATCTGGGCTGCTCGTTACTGCCGGAAGAGAACAGGTTCGTTAAAATACCTGCTTTTCCAGGCCTGGCTGGTGGGTTGAGCTGCCTGAGGGCTCCTGCTCTGTGCTGAGGGCTTGCCCCGCTGCAAGGTGCAGGACCGGATCCTGCTCTGCCCGTACGCCCTGCTGGCTCCTGGGGCTGGTTGCACCCGCTGCCCTGCCCGCCCGGCGGGCGGCGAGATGGGGCAAGAGCTCGCCTGAGATGTATGCTGATTTCTTTTTCCAGACATTGATGACTCCATCCCTTGATCTACAGGTCTCCAGGTCCCACCTCCACCCTCCTGGCTGTGTTGGGACTGTCAGGGTGAAGAAATCCCTGCCCAGCGCTGTCCTTTGTCCCAGGGGATAGGGTCAGGGCTTGGGGATGGGGCTGGTGGTGCGGATGCCCTTCCCAGGGGGTTGCTACAGAGTGGCAGGAGCACAGAAATCCAAACACAGCACAACTTAGCCCAGAAAATGGGTGGGTTTTTTTCTCCTCTTTTTTTTTTTATTTGTCACTGACTAGGAGCAGCAATCGTGGCAAAGGGGAGCTGAGAAGTACAACACCACACTCAGGAAAACAGTATGAAAAGTACAAAAATAAGGAAGCCTATATATAATATCATCGCAGTCAATTACTAAAAATAAATATTGTAAACACGAAATAACAACATCAGGTGAATCTACAGTCACTCATTTCTGCTAGCAGCCGGACAGTCTTTGGCTTTATTTAACTCCCCCTGCCCCGCACGGAGCCAACGTCCTCATTAAGATGCATTTTCTTTGTTTCAGGTTTGAAAGACAACAGCCTGAGAGGGATGTCACCCGGTGATTAATTTGATTCTCTCCTGCTCCAAGCTCCCTTGTGACCAGGAGTCACCCCTTCAGTGCCCACTCCTCTGCCAGAGCCAGAGAAGCGATGTGCCAAGAGATGATTCCTCCTCTTTAGCTGGGGAGGAGGAGAGCGTGGTGAGATGGGGCACCAAGGTTCCCCGTTCCAGTGTATTTGGTCGCTGTTTTACCACAGCACCCCCTGTATGGGGACGCGTGGATTTGGGGTATTTTGCACCCAGACGTTGCCACCTTCCTTTCTCTGGCCAACAGCCTGGGCACATCCTGATTGCTTGGGGAGGGGCAACGTGGCCCCGAGCCACCCCAGGACAACCCCCTCTACTTTGCCCCCTGCCAGCTGCTTCTGGGCCAGAGCTCTGCACCTCGGGAACTCTCAGGTCCTCCTTACATCTCAGGTGCCAGGAGATGATACGCGGCCTTTGGCCCCGAGAGAGGAAGAGGCAAATTGCAAGGCTCAGTATTCTGTTGCTTATAAAAAAAGCAGTAACAATAAAACCCTGTCCAAAGTACCCCGAGAACGATCCCTGGGGAGGAAAGGGTGGCTTCCTGCCATGGGAGATGCCATTCTGCGCAGCCAGAGGAGGTGCCAGCAGGAAGGAGCACAAGGAAAATGCATCTGAATGGGGACAACCAAGCAAAACAAAACAAAAGCCATCCTACATCCACAGAGCAGCGCGTCTGGAGGAGGAGAGACGGGCTGGTCAGCCTGTCCCTCTCCGTACATAGAATTTGATCTTCCCTTCATGTCAATAATTACAGTTTCAGCTTCCCTTCTTCATTTTAAACACATTCACATAACGTGCCACGGCAACATTTTGGTGTGAGCTTACAATCAGACCACACAGCGACCGACCAACGGAGCCTGAATCGGCCACAAACGCAGGGCTGCCCGCGGTCCCCATCCTCCCCGCCCTGTCCCCAAAACGACACTTGCAGAAAACGTAACCCAGACTGACAAAGCTGCTACGTGTCACAAAAGGGGCACAGCTGGGTAAGTCCCTAGGAGGTTAAAGACACCGCTGCTGTGGCACCCTTCTGCGTGATGGAGCAGGTAAAAACCTTGCTGTTCCAAGTTTTCAGCAGGTAAGACGTCAGTCTTCTCAGGAAATAATCACACACAACTGCTTGGTATCCGATTAGAGGATTTCTATAGCATCTTTAAAAAATTTATTTATTATCTTCTAAAACTTCCACTAAACTTGGTTTCTTAAATCACTTCTATACACAGTCAGAATTTGTTATAATTGTCTTGAGGCTCATAAAAAAATAAGCATTTAAAATGCCCAAAGAGCAGTTTTGCTTTAGAATTGTGCTACTGAACTTGACCCCCAACATAGAAGAGATACTTTTGGTAATAAGGTGACCCCAAGCAGTATAAAAATATACATAAAAATACCCAAAAACCTCTGTCCTCCAAACTGAAGGTCTGTTCATGGGAATTATTATTATTATCATCATTATTATTTTTGTATATCACTGGATTTCATTCCCTTCCACTAAATATTTACAGAAACACACATGCCCCTGCTCGTTCCCTTCACCCCCAGGCTCTCCTGCTGGTGAAATCGGGGGCTGCTCTGCACCATGGTGCACACAGCCTTGGGAAGGGGCTGGGGTGACAGCCCCGGGTGGCATCTGGGTGACACTGATCGGTGGCATTGGGGTGGCACCGTGTCGATCAGGACCTGGGTGCTGGCAGGGGATGAGGCTGCCACGAACGGGGGGTGACAGCAGGGACTGGCTCCTTCGTCCCCTGCCTGCAGCATGGCCCTGGCTTTCCGGTGTCCCTCTCATTCTGGGGACAAAGGATGCCTGAAGTTCTCACACAACCACCCGCAGAATTTGGGTCTTTTTCTCCAGTCTACCCCAAGGAAATTTTAAATTAACAAGAAAAAAAAAAAAGGAAGGAAGGAAGTACTCCGTACCGTTCTTAAATGACATTAACATGACGTGGAAGCTAAGCAGCACGGCCCCGAGGCCAGGTACATGAAAAGATGCACGATCTCTTGAGATGTGGGCACACGGTGTGCCAACGCAGGCACCCCCTGATGGCTAGGAAGACTTGGAGCTATTCCACAGACAAAATGAGCCAAGACTCACCGTGCCGGCTGAGGACACAAATCTGGGATGCTTCTGCATGCCTTCTTCGCACGCATGCGTGCGGCGGGGCTGGGTGCTAGCGGTGGGCATGGGGCACACAGCCACGCTCTAGTAGGGTGTGGGTGGGAGGTGGGGGCGCGGGGCTTGCCCCCTGCCTCCCCCGGGGTTTTCCCAGCTCTGCTGGAGCCACCTCGGGTCCGCCAGGTCGGGCTCCGCTCAGCGCTCCGTGCGGAGACACGCGGCGCCTCTTGGTGCGGTTTCGCACCCTGTGCTCGAAGACTTGCCATGACTTTCATGGAAATAACACAGCCGTGATCAGGGTAAAAGACTAACGGAGGCCTTTAGCCCAATCTGAAAGAGGTTTTGCTTTCTACAGCACGGACACACGACATAGATAAATAGGTACTGGTTACTGTAAAGTGACGATGCAGCGTCGGCATTACTCTAATGTTTCTGCCATTAGGGAACACGTGAGCGGTCAGGAGGTGCGGGGAGGAGTGCTGGTGCTCGGCATCGGCTGCGGCTGGGATGGGTTCACAGCCGAAGACACTTTTAGCTTTACTCGACACGCAGTTTTTACAGCGTACGACCAAACGCCCCAGACAACGTTTTGTACAAAGCGTCTCCAGTCCCACCCGCGGCGTCCCGAGGGACCGAGTAAAGCTAAGAGTCTGCTTGGAGGGGAGGCCACGTGTGTGTATGGGTGTGGGTGTGTGTGTACGGAGGGAGGGAATGGGGAAGGAAATCGGTTTTGTTGAAACCAAGCTCTTCGGCAAACCTCCCTTCTCCTACCGCTGGCCGGCCTCCCGGATGCGGCAAGCCACCGCCGTGATGAGCGCCGCACCCTTGCCGCTGCCGTCCTCCGACTGCAGGAAGGTCACCTCGCACTTGGGGGACAGCTGCTTCACTGTCTCGTGCATGACGGTGGAGAAGCTGCAGGGAAGGACAAGGACAAGGAGCTCATGAGGCCTGGGGGAGGACGATGTGCCCAAGGCTGCCCTGCGCGGCCGCACAAGATGGCCGCCAGCGGCCATTGCTGTGGCGCCAAGGAGAAAAGGCAGCAGAGGGCATGTGTTAAATCCACATTGCATGCCCAGAGCCAAACCTGGCCCCACCTGTGGCCCCCCCAGGCCACCAGCCTCACCAGAGGAGGTTTTAGCTGCCCCCTACCCATGGTTGGGTTCAACCCGGACCTGGCTCCCCAGCCATTAAGGAGCAGCCTCCCAAGCCAAGCCCAACCTTCCCTCCCCAGCCCAAATCTCCTCGGATGACCCCCTCGAGCTACTCACTGCGGGTGCAGCTTGTAGAGCGTGCCGTCCACGCCGACTGTCACCTTGAGGAAGTCCAAGCCGCGGTTCTCCCGGATCTTGTCCACCACGGCTGCCATGCCGGCCCCGCAGAGCTGGGCGGCGCGCCGGGCCACCACCGTGCACACCTCCTTCACGATGATGCTGTCGTCGCACGTGCTCTCCAGGCCCAGGTGCTGGAGGATGGAGCGCACTTGCAGCAGGGCCAGGCAGTCACTGGGGAGGACGTGAAGGTTGGGCAGCATTAGGAGGAGATGGGGGCAGCGTGGGTGCGTGGCTTCCCCTTCCTCATCCTCCTCCTGCACAGCCCGGGGGCTCCTGGCTCAGAGAGCATCAACCCAAGGGGCTTCACAGGCAGAGGATGGAGGAGTCCATGTTGTCACCCCCAAACACAGTTTCCCTGTCCCAAATCCCTGGATTTTACCCAATTATTTTCACTGTGTCTTGCCCTGGTTCTGAGCTGAGTGCTTGAGGCACTCCTCCCAAGCTCCAACCTGCAGCACTAAGGCCAGGATCAGGTCCTCACCTTTCTATCTGGGACAGGAACTTGGTCTCAAAGATCCCTCTGGTCTTCAGCCTCTCAGAGATCCGTCCACGGAAGAGCAGCCCTCGCTTGGTGAAGTCTATCAGGATGTTCCGGACGATCTCCCCCAGGTACATCCCGCTGATCATCTTCTCAAACCTGGCACGGAGAGGGCAGGGCTGAACCTCAGGGCACGAAGGATCCAGATGGATTCACCGGGAGGCAGATGGGGCAACCCGGAGCTGTTTGTGGACACCCAGCCTCATCTCCACCTTCCGACACCTCCCCACAGACACCAGGGGTGAAGGGACACTCGTCACAGCCCCCAAAGCCCCCACGCACCTTTGTTTCCCGGGGTTGAGAGAGAGCTCATCCACGGCCAAGTCAAACTCTGTCCGTATGTCATCCAGACACCCGCTGTCGCCGAAGGCGCCCCACTCCATGTTGATGCACATCCTGCCCTCATCACCTTCCACCAGCTCCACGTTCCTCATCTCCTCCATGTAGCAGGCGTTGCTGCCCGTGCCTGCGGGGAGACGAGCGTTTGTCATCGGGACAGATGGTGAAAAGCAGGGTGTGCGTGCAAGACAAAAGCCTTTGGACACCCTTTTCAATGAGATCCCTTTTCAATGAGATCCCAAAAGGTGCTGGGAGCAGGCAGCGGTTCCTGACCAGGATCAGGATGAGCGGAGGAACCCCGTAAGAAAGCTGCAGCTCTCACCGACTATCAGCCCCACTTCACAGTATGGATCTTCGTAGCCACACGTCATCATGGTGCCCACCGTGTCATTTACCACCGCCACCACATCCAGGTCGAACTCCTAGAGGGAAGGGGTTGCAGGTCTTACCGCTGGGGGACACAGCTCACTGCACTGCCCCCAGGGTTGGGAAGGGACCCGTGGGCTTCCTACGGCCCCACGCTTCTGCCAGTGGGTGCTTGGGGCTCAGGACAGCTCCAGTACGATGCAACTGGAGAGGAAGCGGCCTGCTGGGACAGCCCTACCAGAAAGAACCCCCAGGGCAGGAGCTTTGGGCGGTCTGCACGGAGGCAGCGGTGTCCCCTCTGCTCATGGGGACGTCTGCTCCTTCCTGGCCAGGAGCTGTCTCCTAGCTCCAGGGCCTGAAAATCCAACCTCTAGCAATGACTAAGGGTGGTTGTTAAGACTCAGACACTCATTAACCGTGCTCAGCCCATTAATTTGCAGCCCAATTAAAGACGCCAGAGAGAGTCGGGATGTGGGAGTGAGAAGCCGGCTTCTCAGCAGCGCGGCCGCTCACCTCTCTCCTGTGGATCGCCTCCTTCAGCAGGCTCACCACATCCTCTCCCTCGCAGCCGGTGGCTTTGAAGCCTTTTGTCCACTTGAGGAGAATCCCCTGTGGTGGAAGAAAAACAGGGTAAATGGGGAGGGAGGGGGCCACCCTCTGCCCACCAGCTCGCGGTGGGCACCCTTAGATCTCTGCCCGTGGGTGGGTGGGCTGGGGGTACCTCATCCAGGCTGGTCTGCTTGCAGGGGAAGGAGAAGGTGAACCCCAGCGGGAGCGAAACGCCCTTCATTCCCATGTATTCCAGGAAGTCGGAGATGCAGTGGACGATGTGGTCGAAGAGCTGGGTGCACAAAGACAGAGGAAGGGGTTACAACCACGGTGAGGAACACCAGCCTGCCCAACAGACCCAAAACAGCAACCTGGGGGTGCCACGGGGACACTGCCCTCCTCAGGGTGTCCCCAGAGCCCATCTGGCTCCTTCTAGAAACATTCGCCATCCATCCCCAAGTGCTGCCCAAAGTGGTTTGCAGAGCACAGAGTGTGACTCGAGACACCTCTCACTGCTTGTGTGCTCCCAGAGCCTGTGGTCGGCCAGTGTTGGCCATCTGAGCTGCTGCTGCTGCCACCCCAGGGCCCTGATCCTCCGTCTCCAGCAGCCCGTCCTCACCTCCTCGCCCGTCCCCTGCATGATCTCCAGCGGGATGGAGTAGATCTTGTTGTGCATCTCCACGCCGCGTCTCATCCCGTTCCGCACACGCACCAGCAGCACGCGGAAATTCGTGCCCCCCAGGTCCAGGGCGAGGAAATCGCCTTTTTCTGAAAACCAGGAGAGATCATCAGGGGAGAGACCCCAACAGGGAACATCGTGGACATGGCCCAGAGGCTGACCCCAATCTGCTTTCATGCTGGGAAACCAAGACTTGGATGGGAATGGGTTGGGAATGGGATAGGAATGAGCTGCAGATGGAAAGCAGGAAGAAGTTTCTCCAGACCTCAGGAGACTCCTTGCCAAGGGGCAGGCACACACCCGAGCCCCAGACAGACCCGGGAGCACAACCCAGGACAACGGTGGTGAGAAAGCTGTGGTGGAACGAGCACACCCAGAGCAGAGCTTTGTGTTGGGTGCGGGCTGGCCTGGAGGCTCTTCCCAGTAGCATACTGGAGGCTCAAGCCCTTGGTGCCACTCGCACGGTAAGGAGGGAAGGACAAAGGTCCCAGCCTCTCCTGGGGGGTTCAGATGTTCAAGCCAAGATGCTCCTTGCCCTACGTAGGGCATGAGCAGGTCGGGCTGATCCAGGTGCCTCACCTGTCCCATCCGGAGTCGAGCACACGTAGGTGGGCAGCATCTTCACCGTGGCCTTGGCGTGCGTCTCCTTGCCCAGCCCCTTCTCCATCTCCACCCTCATCCTCCGCTTCACCTCCAGGAGCTGCTCGTGGCTCAGTTTGAGGGCCTCCAAGATCTTCTGCCTCGCCTTGTGCTGGGCGGCCAGCCTGTAGGCCACGGCCGTCACCATGGCTGCCCCCTTGCCACTGCCATCCTCCGACCTCACGAAGCGGATCTCGCAGTCGGGCAGCAGCTTCCGCACCGTCTTATGGAGGCGCCGGGCAAAGCTACGGAGGAGGAGGAAGAAAAGGACTCGAGTGAGCCACCATGGGCCACATCAACCTCTGGGATGGCAAACGAGGAGGATCTGGGATCCAAACGGAGGCGCCCGGGGGCCAGCACCCTGCAGCCAGACCCCCTCTTGGTCCCCACTGGCCTCTCCCTGATGTTTTGAGGACTTACTGGGGATGCTTCTTGTAGACGGAGCCGTCCACGCCGACCGTGGAGCGCAGCCGGTCCACCCCCTTGTTCTCCTTGATGCGCCGCAGCACGGCGGCCAGGGTGGCCCCGCACAGGTTGGCCGAGCGGGTGGAGACGATCTGGCAGATGCGGTGGGTGGCCAGGCAGTCCTCGTGGGATGGCTCCAGGCCCAGCTTGGTGAGGATCTCGTGGGCTTTCTGCAGCCCTTCTTTCTCCCTGGGCAGCCAAAACAGAAGGGATTAATGCCTAGAAATCCAGCTTTCGCCACCTGAGGTGTCCCAGTTGGCCCAGTGGGTCCGATTTCTCCCAGTGTAGATGTCAGGAGGTGGGCTGGGACGCCAAAAAAACACCCAGACCCTACTTACTTCTCGATAGCGGAGACGTATCTGGTCTCAAAGTGGCCGGTAGTGCGCAGGTCTGACGTGAGCTTCCCCCTGAACAAGAGCCCCTCCTTGGCCATCTTCACCAGGATGAGCCGCACCAGCTCTCCCATGTACATGCCGCTGATCATCTTCTCAAACCTGCCAAAGGGGCGAGCACCAGATGCGTTTGTTTGGTTACTGGAGGTGGCCACCAGCAGCATAGGCACGCAAAAATCAGCTGGTGCCCCAAAAAGAGGGTAGACACTGAGCTATTCAAGGCAGTGGTGTGCCTGCACCCCTGCAAGAACCAAGGCCAGGCTGGCCTTACACCCTCAGCTGTGACACCGCAGCCTCCCGGCACAATCCGGGTGTCTTTTTCCATATTTTATCCCATCACCAAGAAACTAAAGGCATGTTGATGAGCGTCCTCCTGCGAGGAGGGCTTAGGGCTACCCGATGGGCAGCGATTCCCCTTAATCCCACCGCAGCTGCCAGCTGGGATGGTACCCAGGGAAGTCTGTAGGACTTGGCTGTGAACATTAGGTGGTGGTATTCGCTTTTTGATCATTCCATTGGCAGGGGGAAGGAAACAAATCAGCGCATCCAAGCGGAAGGTTGATGAGGGAAGCGGGCGTTAGGGGGCTGACAGCCCGAATCTCCAACCCATCCCCTGCTGAAGCTGCTGAAGCTGGCAGGGTGGAGGACGCCGTGACCCACTTAACTGGGATGACCGCGTCCGTCCCCCAGCGCCAGCACGACGGGAGGACAAAGCAACGCGGAGCAAAGCCCACGGAGCCAGGAGCCTGCTTACAGCTGCTTGCCGGGGTTGAGCGAGCCCATGTCGATCTCGTGGTCGAACTCCGTCCTGATGTCATTGAGTGCACCGTCGTCGCCGAAGGCGCCCCACTCCATGTTGATGCACATCCTGCCCTCGTCCCCCTCCACCAGGTCGATGTGCCTCATCTCCTCCATGTAGCAGGCGTTGGTGCCGGTACCTGAACCAAGCGTGGGGATTCAGGCACGTGGAGGTGACAAATGGTGCCGGGTTCCCCTTATTCTCCATAATTACCCCCATATAAAACACTTAAACATCTCCTTGGTTCACACAGGAGCACAAACAGGCAGTGCTGTTTGCTTTTAAGGTCACTGTCACCTTTCTCACTCCCCAAAAGACCCCGAAATCCGCAAGGAACATGATCCCTTTTGGGGGCTGCTCAGGACGGACCCAAATTCTCCCCCGCCCAGCCCTGCTCACCGACAATGAGTCCAACTTCGCAGTTGTGGTCGTCGTAGCCACAGGTCATCATGGTGCCCACGGTGTCGTTCACCACGGCCACGATGTCTATGTCAAAGTCCTGAAATGCAGGAGAGGAGGCTGAGCGCCGCCAAACCCCATCACGGCACCTCAGCAAACCCCACGCACCCCGTCCCATCCCCGTGGGACCTGCGGGGCTCCTTACCCCTCGCTTCTTGATGGCTTTGCGCAGCAGGGACACCACGTCCTTGCCTTCCACGCTGCTGCACTTGAACCCCTTTGTCCAGGTGACGAGGATGCTCTGCGGAGGGACGGCGAGAACCAGAGCTCAGCGGGACCCATGCACTTCAGGATCCCCACATCACCCAACCCACACACGGACGGACAGACGGACAGCACTGCAGGCGGAATTCCCTCCCTGTTATCTCCTGTGAGCCATTGCATCAGCAACGGTTTCCGCATCCCGGTTTATGGCCATGGGCCCGTGAGTCACTCGCTCCCTCCTGCCGGGAACGTGACCTCGGTGGCTGGGTTCATGGAGCCCTGGAGCAGAACCAGCTCCAGTGCACGCAGCGGATCCAGGGATCTGCCTGCTATGGGATGCATCTGGCTGCCCCACCAGCACAGGCACTGGGACTGTCCCCATTTGGGGCCGGCAGAGCTATCCCTGTCACCCAGAAAAAGGGTGGGGGCATCGACCAAATCGGCAACCTCCGACAGCAGATTTTTCAACCCAGTTGCCGGGGATGCTTTGGCAAGAGGCAGACAAACAGCCGCCCGCCTGACGGATGGGGAAACCGAGGCACGGAGTGCAAGGACCTGGGTGCGACCGTGGAGCCGACGCTTCCTCCCTCAGCAACTTGTCCCTTTTACAGCTGCCCCCGCGAGGGAAGCAGCCACCCTTCCTCATTGCCACCACCACATCCCCGCTGCAGAGGTCGTGCCCTGCTGCCGGGGCAGCGTGGAGCCGCCCGGACCCAACCCCTGACCGTGGTGAGGGAGGAAAAAAAACAGCCCCTGGGAGCAGGAGACGGCGGCACGTGATGAGTGGAGCAGAGCCACGTGCCTCGGGGCTCGCAGCGAGGTCGCGGGCGCGGATGTGATGCTCGGCACGTCCGTGCTGTGCAGTGCTCGGGGCTGCTGCTGCTTCGCCAAGCGCCGGCTGCGCGGGGGGGTGGCTGCCACGACGAGCTCAGCATCACCCCCCCCCCGAGCCCTGCGCATCCCAAAGCGCTAAGGTTTAGCGGTGAGGATGATCTCAAAGTTTTTTTTTTTTTGCAACCTGAATGGTTCTGATGCGGTGCAGAATGAAACGCGGAGCAGATCCTGTCACCCACCTCATCCAGCTTGGTCTGGTGACACGGGAAAGAGAAGGTGAAGCCAAGGGGCAGCTTCTTGTCCTTGATTTTCAGCTTCTCCATGAAGTTGGCCAGGCACTCGGCGATGTGGTCGAAGAGCTGAAAGGTTGAGGGTGTGCATGAGAGCAGCAGCCACATCCCGCATGCTGGAGGGGCTGGTGTCCCCCTCTGTCCCCCACAGCACACCCACACGGTCCCAACCTGGCGTCAGGGACCCAGAGCTCCGGGCAAAGCGAGGCAGGAGCTGCCCAGAGCAGGGAAAGGACACGATGGGACCAGCCCCAGCCCCAGGAGACATCTCAGTGGCTTGGAACAACCCTGGCTCCTCCTAAAGGATGGAGCCACCACACGTCGGGGCTCCCCAGGAGACGGGGGCCAGGGCGTAAAGGAGGGGAGGCCGCCACCCACCTGCGCCCCGCTGCCCCGCATGAGGTCCTCGTGGATTTCATAGATCTGGCTCTCCATCTCCACCTTCTGCAGGCCGTTGTCGGACACCCTGACCCGCAGCACGCGGAAATTGGTGCCGCCGAGGTCCAGTGCCAAGAAGTCGCCGTCCTCTGCGAGGAGAGAGCCAGGAGTTAACGGGGCCGGGCCCTTGAGGCAGCATCCCAAAGCACGATGCCCGAGCTGGAGCTGCAGGGCTGGCCGGGGGGAATCCTGCCCCCTCCCCAGATGTGGGGCAAGGTCTGGGATGGAGCCCCGGGGCGAGGTGGGACGTATCCTGACCCCTTATCCAGGGGATCGCTGCTTGTGGTGGGAGCAGGACTGGGGGCTCTGCAGAAGGAACCCTGAGCAGCCCCATCCAGGCGAACCAATGCCCAAAACACCACCCAAAAATGATGCAATTCCTGGGGAAGACACCAAAGCAGTGCCATAAGGGAGGTGGCACCAGGCTGTCCCCTAACCCTTTGATGCAGGGACCCCGGGAAAGCTCCCAGGACCCCAGCCCCAGCGACCAAAGCCCAGCTCCAAGGCTGAGCCCCGCCGCGCTCTCCTTCCTTGAGCTTGGCTAAAACTTTGCTATGGGGGTAGGGGGACAGGGACTGCTCAGGGCTGTCCCACAGCTGGCTGCCCCACACTTTGTGATTTTTTTTTTCTCCGTTTTACCAAGCACTATGGCAGCTCGCTGAGGGATTTGGGATCAACTGAGACCTGGGGTGCGGGAAAAGCGCCCAGCTGGCTGTTTCAAAAACCCTGTCGGTGTGGGGAGAGGGCTGGGGGAAAGCCCTCCATCAGCACTGTTTGGTTGCTGCACACATTTAAATGTGCTGCGCTGGCTCCCCTGGGCAGATTACAGCACCCGGGGGCCGCATTGTGCCCGGCCCTGCCTTTACAAAGGGGCTGCGGCTGGAACAAAAAGCCTGGGTTATTGGTATTCCAGGGGGAGCGGGCCCCGGCCGGGCACTGCAGGCGGTGACAGACCCCAAGGGTGGCCTGGAAGTGGCTTCACGGAGCCTTTTTAACCAGGGGTGTCTCAAGAAGTGGTCCTCCCCGCGCAGGAAGGGGGGGGATTGGTGGTGAACAGAAATAGGATGGTGGTCCTGAGGTGGTGGGGTCGGGGAGCTTTGGTGCGATGGATGAAGGAACGGGGAAGTTTGGGGGGCTGCTGGGCTGCAAGGTGGGGTCCTGCCACCAGCCCCTGCTCCAAGCCAAGTGCTCATGTTGATTTTGGGGTGGTTTCATGCTCATTTACCAAGAATGGGGTCTGCAGGGGCTCTGCACGGCCCTCGCTTCATCCCTGGAGCAGCGCAAGCGCCCCAGGAGAGCTGCCAGCTCACAGCACCCTCAGCAAGGCTCAAGGCTGGGGCTGTGGGGGGGGTCCCAGAGGTGCCCCAGGTCCTGCCCACGGTGGGGTCTCCCCATTCCCTTCCCCACAGCCCCCTCGGATGGGTTTCCACAGCAGCTTTCCTTTTCGCAGCACAGCATTCGGGCACTTAAGCCCCGCAAACCCCTTTTCATGGGGGGCAGCCCCACGCTGTGCTTTTTCCCCTCCTGGAGGCCAAAGAGCAAGGACGTGGCTGTCCCCTCGTCCTGCCCAGGTCCAAAGCAGCCTTTCCTCGACCCTACAAACAGCAGCCAGCACCACAAAGCAACGACACGATGTGCCCATCGGCCCCAAGGAACGAAACACCGGCTGCAAGCCGGAGAGGTGTGAGCGGCGCTTGGCTTTGCAGGAGGAAAAGAAGGCAGGAAAAATAGGAAAACTGGGGAATTCCTCTCCTGGAAAATTCCAGGATCTGGGCTTGACGATGGACTGGGTTTGCAAATATCACAGCCACGTCTTCCCTCAGATTAGGGCCTGGTTAGGCGATAAGGTGCGGGCGGCGATGCCGAGCTCCCGGCAGGAAGGCAAACACCGAGCTTGGATTCCAGGCACTGTTTGCTCTCAGCCCCGAAGCCCAGCGTCTAATTCTGTTAAACACACCCGTGCTGCCTGGAAGGAAGTGCTCGGGCTGTTAGCTAAGCGGGCAGGGCGCTCTGCCCTGCTTGGAAATGTTTTCTGTCCAGGCTGGGGCCAGGGAAAGCGAGCACCTTGCCCAGGAGCACAACCAGGTCCCCCGAGCAGCAGGAGCAGCGCGTGGCTGAGCCCACCGTGAGCTGCAAGAGAGCGAGGAGGTGCCAAAAGCAAAGGAAAAACTCATTTTGGGGCTGTTTGCTGCCTCCAGTGGGATGCTGGGGGCATCTGAGCAGCGCCGTGCCCTTGCCCTGCATCTCCCGCGGGCACGACCTTGTGTTTGGGTAAGCCCCGCAGAGCGGGCATCATCTGGCCTAATCCGACAGCAGAAACTCTGCAGGAGCACGGGGAGGCACGAAGGGCAAGGACACTTTGGAGGAGGGCAGTGCAGAGCCCTGGGAGCCTCAAAAAATAAATATTTATTTTTTTTTAAATAGAAAACTGCATCCCTTCGTGCGGCAACGTGCCCCTTGTCACCCTAAACTGCCACCCAAGAGCGGTGGCGATGATTCTGGCTTGCTCTGGGAGACGCATCCTGGTGGAAATTTTTTTTTTGGGGGGGGTTTATGGTAAAGTTTTTGCTCGTGCAGCCAGCAGCAGTGGGTGCAGGCTCTCCCTGCGTCGCCCTGCCTCTCCTCGGGGAGCACCGCCACACACGCCCCGCTCGCTCCCGCGCCGCTCCCATCACCTTTGGCTGCCGTTGTTCACGTAGCCGGGGGCAGGATTGGGGCTATCCCTGTAATTAAGGCGTTCTCAAATATTTAAAGAGATCTAAATCTCAATCCCGGGGCAGGCGGCCAGGTCCGACTGTCGGCGGCACCGGGGTGCGGGCGGGCACGCGGCCGCCTCCTGATGCTCCTCGCGGCTCCCCGGGGACCCGAGAGCTGCAACCCCCCCCCTGCACCTCCACCCATCCATATCCTACAGATCAGGACCTGTGTCTGCAGGTCTGACCCACACCGGGATGGGGTTCTTCTGGCAGCTCCCTTTTTCCCTGCTTTTTCCACCGAGGTTTTATAAGATCCTGTTGAAGGCGCCGGGGCTGAGCAGCATCTCCAGCCACCGAGCCCGAGGAGGAGGAGGTGCTGGAGGAAGAGGTTTGGTGCGGGATGAGCAAGTCAGAGCCTGAAACGGGAGCCGTGCCTGGCCAGGAGCGTGCTCCATCTCCTGGCCGAGAGGGGTCTGGTCCCCGCCGGGAGGCTGGAGGCACGTGGCAGCGTGCAGAAAGGCGCATTGTGAGGCTCCGAGCCCCCCCAGCGCCTTCTCACGCGGTCCCCACAGCGCTCAGGGCTGTCTGGCCTCGATGAAATGCGATGAGCTGGACCCGTGACAGCCTCGTCCTGCCGGGACGGGCACGTGAGGGCTGAATCCCACCCCTAGCCCACACCTCCACGAGCTGGGAGTCCCCCGGTCCCCATCCTGTGCCCAGCACCCCCTGGCACAAACGGGACCTCCTTTTGGGCAACGCCAGCCCCGTTCCTGCAGCACCGTGAGGCCAAGTGGCCCCTGGCACGTGGTGGCACCTCCAGGGCCACCTCGCTGGGGACAGCTGGCCCAGCAAGGCCCAGGGGGGGCCGTTTCCCGTTGCCATTCCCATACCTGTGCCGTCCGGGGTGGACCTCACGAAGGAGGGCAGCATCTTCACCGAGGCGGTGGGGTTGGTGTCAGCTCCCAGCCCTTTCTCCATCTCCTTGCGGAAGCGCTCGGACACCTCCTGGAGGGTCTCCTCGGAGAGCCGCATGTGGTACAGGTACTTGTCCACCTGAAAGGTGCCGAGAGGGCAGGAGGTGAGCGGGATGGGGGGGACCTGGGCATGAACCCCGCGGCCGGAGGAAGGTCTGCCAGCAAGAGCAGATCATCTGTGCCAGGGGACAGCTTCTCCGCATGCTGGTAACGCTGGTCACAGCCCTGGCACATCTTCCTGAACACCTCGGGGTCACAAATCGCGCCGTGTGCCCTTCGCTGCAGCATCCCCAGACGGGGATGTGGGAGAGCCAAACCCCGAGTGCCCCCGCAGCCCCCAGCAGGGGCCTGATTCTGCCCCCGAGTCGAGTCCTGGGGCCGTACAGCAGAGGATGGCTGGGACTCAGCCCCCCAACCCGCTCTGCGTAGGCTGCCGGTGGGGAATTCACCCTGTTTATTTCATTTCCTTGCTGTGCTGCTCATTCGTTCCCTCCTGGGGAGCCCTTACAAAGCGTTACGGTGCTGGCAGCTGCTCAGCGCCCTGCAGCAAACACCCAGAGCCACGAGCGAGGTGCCCAGAGCCACGCACCAGGTGCCCGCCTGCCCCTACAAGTGGCATCGAAGCGCCCCTTGGGAGGACAAAGGACAAATCCCGGCCCCGAGCCAGCCGCTGGCACCGGGCACGCTCCTGTCCGTGAGCTGGGCAGGGCCGGCAAGCGGAGAGGCGGACAGACAGACGGACCGCCAGCTTCCCGAGCTGTGCCCCGTCGCAATTAACTTCACTTAACGTTAATTAAAGGGCAGCTGCAAGCCCTGCGAAGCCAGAGGAGAACCCCACCCAGCTGCTCACCTGTCTGCAGGCACGTACCATGGGGTCACCCCGAATCCGGCGTGCCTTTTATTCCTCCTGATGGAGGAAATTGGCGTTTTGCGGGCGCGGAACGAGCGCTGCCCTCGCTGCCCTGCTCCCCCGCCTGCTCCGGGCTCTGTCTCGGGGCTGCTCGGGGTCCCCTCTCTCCAAAATTTCGGGGCCCAAACCCTGCTGAAGGGGCTTGGAGCGGTAGGCGGCGGGTCCAGCCTCCTCCTCGCATCCCCCTGGGGGTTCCTGGCCAGGAGGTGACCTGGAACAGGCGACTGGAGCCGGGGCAGATGCGAACGGGGAGCAGCCCAGGAGGAAACGTGCCCTTCCCCACCCCCCTAACTGTTTGCCTGCCCCTCCTCACCCACCTGGGGAGCAGGAAGACAAACGCCCGCTGCTTTCCCCAACTGCTGCCCACGGAGCAGGGCTGGGGTTGTGGCCTCTCGCCTCCACCCGCTGCCTCCTCCACGAAATTCCCTCTGGGACCGCCCTGGCGGCCGTGGGTCGATGGCACCGAGCCGGGCCGGGTGGCCCAAGCCCACGGGACCGTGTTCTGCCGGGCTGCGGGCGCCTTTCCCCAACCACCACCCCGCTCCTTCGGGCACCTCGGGAGCACCTTGCGCCGCCTGCGGCTCCGGAGAGGCAGGATCCGAGCTTCCCTCTGCCTCGCCTTGCCTTCTGCAGCCTCACGTGGCTCAGGGGTTCCTGGTAAAGATGGGTTTGGGGCAAAATGTCCCAAGAAAGCTCCTTTAGGTCAGTGGTGCACGCACCACGCTGCCGGTGCTTGTGGCATTGCTCCTGAAGGGCAGCACCACGGTGCCAAAGTCTCTCTCCCGTCCTTCCCTTGGACCTTGTGTGATGGGGTCTCATCCCTGTGGGGTCACAAAAAGCTGCCAGCACCCCCCTGTCCCCTTCGTCCTTCCCACAGGAGCTGGGATCTTCTCAGCAGCCTCCGAGGCCAGCTCCCTGCCCTGGTGCAGGGCACGAGGTTGCGCCTCCCCTCCGCAGGACACGTTCCTCATGTCCTCCAGGAATAATCGGCGGCGCGAGATGCAGGGTGACCTTCCTCTAATCCCCGAAGCTCTTTAAACCCGGGATCATCTTCTCCTACAAACGCAGACCCCGTCCCACTTGGCGGCTGAGCCAGGTCAGGGTGGCCGGGGCACGGTGGGCGCTGCGGCACCTCCCCGGGTCCGGGCACCCGGTCCTGCCCCGGAGCTGGGGAACACGACGGGACCCAGCCTCAAAGAAATGGGGTCACTGGTCCCAGCACGCCTTCCCTGCTGGTACAAACTGGGAGGTGGAGGACGGGATGGGAAGGAGGCTCTGCTGCCCTCCCTTCGTGCTCCAAGGGAGGAGGAAAGCTCGAGCTGCGGGGGAAGGTCCGGGGGGTTTGGGAGGTGCTGGAGGAGCAGCTCCGTGAGCTGGCCAGATATTTTCCGAATTTTTTTCCTCCTAATCATCTGGATGCTCCCACCAGGGTGTCCCTAAGGGTGTGGAGCTGCAAACACACAACCAGGAACAATTTCCTCCCAGTTCGGGGAAAACTCCCCTGTGCTCAGACCCTACCCTGGCGCGCAGGCAGTGACTTGGGTTGGGGCACCCCAAAAAGAGAGGGGGGGGAAAAAAAAAGGAAAAGGAAGCTCTGCGACTCGTGGCTGCGGGACCGGCACTGCTCGAGGGTGGCAATAGCAGCGCGATTACGGCTTCCGGCAAGCGCCACCGCTTCCTGCAGCGCCCGCGTGGCCGCTGGCAGCCCTTCCCCTTTGCCGTTTTAGGGTTTTTTTTCCCCCAAAAAATAAAGCGCCCACGGGGTCGGTCCCCTCCGGTTTCCAGCTGGACGCAGCTGTAGCAGGGGGGATGGCGTGGTGTCACGAGGGGCTGGTGGCGTGCTGGAGTGGATTCTTTGCCTTTTTGGCAACGGAGAATCAAATATTTGTCAGGATAGAAAACACGGCCCAGCTCCGAGAGGGCTACGAGGCTTCGATGGACAGAGCTGGGCCACGGCGGCGCTCCTAAAAACTACAAATGTGCACTTCCAGCCCTGCCCGGCCTCCTCCTCACAGTCCCTTTTCCCGAAATTGATGGATTCCCTTTTCCCGAAATTGATGGGTTCCCTTTTCCCAAAATCAACGAATTCCTGCCCCAGTTCTGACACAACCACGACCTTTCCCTTGGCAGACGCCGACCTTGCCCCAAACGCTGCCAGTCCCCGAGCGCTTCGGGGGTCCGGGGGCTGACCCCGCAGCCACCCCCTGCCCCCTGCAGTGCCCGTGCCCCTCGTCCACTCCCCGCGTGCCAAATCCAACCCCTTGTGACCCCCCCCCGGTGCGGCCAAGCCCCCGATGACACAAGCCCCGAGTCATTTCCAGCCGCAGTGACTCAGAGCCGTTCCTGCTCGGCCGGTTCCTCCCAGCCCTGGGCCCAATCCTGCCCCGCAGGAGGAGCGGGGCGCCCGTTCCTCAGCCCCCTGCATCACCGGGAGGCGGTGAATGGGGACCTGTCCTCGCGCATCTCCCCCTGCCAACCCCACCCAGCCAAGGGCAGCCCCCAAAAAAAAATAAAAAAATATTTGAACCTGAAAATGGCCTCGTTTCCAGCTCGAAATTGGGAGCCAGGAGCCTGTGGGTCACCCACCCTACGTGCACCCCCCTCCCTTACCAGCACCCCTCTCCTGTTTTAAACCATCCGAGCCCCCCTTCCCCTTCGGATGCTGCCCCACAAAAAAAAAAAGGGGGCAGTGGAGGCTGGGAGCAGCACGACACGGCGGGGAAACTGAGTCACATCCCGAGGCAAACGGGAGGAGGCTCGGGACGGGGCTGCACCACGGCACCCCGAAAGGTGAGGGAGGCCAGGGGGGCCGGGCAGGCTGTCTGTCCGTCCGTCCCTCCGTCTGTCTGTCCTGCCGCTGACCTTGCCAGGGCGAGGAGAAGCCGCGGGATGGCTTCCAGGAACCTGCAATCCCAGCCGGCCCCTCCCACGGCTGCAAAATAATAAAAAAAAATAAGGGAGCCGGGGCGAAAGGAGAGACGTAAAATTAATGTACTGCAGCAAAAGATAAAGGGGGGAGCAAAACCCTGCTGGTCGGGGCCAAAAAAACGGGAGGAAAACGAACCTGAGCTCCGTTTTTCCCTTCTTTCTAAGGAAAAGTACTGGTGAGGAAGGAAAGCTGCCGGCCCAATTATTTCGTGGTGAGTCAGGAGCCGCCCGCTGCCGCTGTCACCTCGCTGGCACGGGGCTGGGGCGGGCAGCAGGAAGCCCAGGGCCTGGCACATCCCCGGGGAACGCGGTCGGGTGGCGGCAGCTTTCATCCTGGGGTGCCAAAGGACGCGGCCCGGGCGCACTGGGGTTTGCACAACCCCTGGGAGGGGAGAGGGCTTCGGGCCCCGACCCACTTCCCGGCCACCGAGCGGACCCCTGGGGAAAGCCGGGTGGAGGAAAAATGCAAAGAAAAGTCCGATTTTGGGGCGGTTTTGAAGGCCTTTGTCCCGCCGCGGAAAGAAACCACAGCGCAGGGAAAGGGCACTTCGTTCCCACGTCCGAGGCTCTTTTCTGCCCGATTCGGATCAAAAAAAAGGCGCTTGACCCCAAGCACGGCCTGGGTGGGTGCCCTCAAATCTTTTCCCAAATTCAGGCTTGAACTCTGGGCTTAGGTTTAAGTTTGGCACTTGGGAAAATCACAAAATCCCAGCTTTCCAAGAATTTCATCCCCTACATTTCTCCGTACTGGGTACCCACTCAGGAGGATTTGCAGGGCAGGGATTAATGATCTGCCCTACCAGCACGGATGCCCTCATCCCCTACAGGAGAGCCGTGCCGAGCTCCAAATCGGCAGGAATTTATTTAAAAAACAACCCCGGCCGTGGGGCTGGTTACTTTTTGGGGCCGAACGCGGCCGTTTTGTCCCACATCTCCACCACCCGCTTTGTTTGGGCTCGGAATCACAGCAGCTCCCGGGCACGCCGCGTAACGAAGCCGAAGGCGCTCCACAAACCCCCCCGGCCCCCGATAAGGAACCCGATAAGGAACCCGAGAGCTGACCCAAAGCCAAAAACGCAGCAGCGGGGCCACGCCGCTGCCCTATTTCTGCCGCCGGGTTACACAACCCTCTCTCGTGGCTCGCTCGCTTGCACAACCCCACGACACTTGACACAGCCAGCGGAAGGAGAAGACGAGCCCCGTCTTTCTTTACAGCTGGGGAAGTTTTTTCTATGCAGCTTTTTTTTTTTTCTTTTTTTTTTTTTTTTCTTTTCCGCACCCTTGTTTGACTTCCTATTTCCCGCAGCCCCAGGGCTGCCGCCAGCGTGGCGGGTTTGTTTCACCTCTCCCTGCCTGCCCCGCTCGCCGCGTGTCCTCTCCGCCTTCCCAGACGGGAGCGAGGACGCTGGGGCTCGCCGTGGCCGGGCGCTTTCAGCGCTGCTTCATTTCCATTCCCCAAAAATCCCCACCAACTTCCACGGGAACTGCAGCCCCAGCTCAGGATGCAGCAGCCGAACCCCCCCACCCCCCTCGGCACCCTCAGCGGAGAAACCCCAAACCCACGGCCCCGGCGGTGATTTTTTGCCCCAAATCTTGAATTTAATGAGAGCTGCTCGCCCGCCCGCCCTGGCCAAACAAAGGACGGGCGCGGAGGCATCGCCGCTCGCCCTGCTCCGAGGTGCCGGTGCCGGTGCAGCACCGGGGACGCTTCCACTTGAGAGCACCCCGCGGTCCTTGGGGGGGTCGGAAATCGAGGCTGGCTCCACTTCCACGTGGTTAATTAATTAAGGGGGTTTCATTCCCCCCCAGCCATTTCCCCGCCAGCCCCCCCGTGGGCTCCCCGTGCCCCCCAGGAGCCCCCCGGTGCTGGAGGTGCCGCGATGCCCGCGGGATGCTCGGGGGCCACACGTGCTACGGGGGTGGCCGGGAAAAAAAAAAATGTGGGGAGCAGAGCGGGGGGATCCCCCCAGCCCCTGCCCATGGGGGGGACACGTGGGGACACGTGGGGACACTTGGGGACATTCGGGGACACGCGGGGCCCGCCACGGCACGTCCCGCACGGCGACACCGCCACCCGCCCACCATGGGCCCGCGGCCCCGGCGTCACCACCCTCACCCTCAGCTCCTTTTTTTTTCTGGTTTCCCCTTTTTTTTTCTTTGCTTCTCCTCCTGCTTCCCCCATTTTTTTCTTTCTTTTTCACTTTTTGCCTTGCTTTTTATCTTATCTTCCTTTTTAACTCTTTAACTTTTTTTAACTTTCCCCCCGCTTTCTCCCCCCTTTAAATACACTTTTTCTTCCCTCTTTATCCATAGCTTTTCTTTCTTCCCCTTTTAACTTTCTTCTCCCCCTTTACATGCATTTTTTCTTTCTCTCTTTATATATCTTTTCCTTCTCCCCCCTTATATTTTTTTCTTCCTCTCTTTTCTTCCCCCTTTTACATATTTTTTCTTTCTTCCCCCTTTTCATATATATATTTTTTCTTCTCCCTTTATATATTTTTTCTTCCCCTTTTTAAAATATTTTTTTTCTTCCCCCTTTGTATATATATTTTTTTCTTCTCCCTTTTTACATATATATTTTTTCTTTTCCCTTTTTATATGTATATTTTTTCCTTTTCCTTTTTATATTTTTTCTTTTCCCTTTTTATATACATTTTTTTTCTTCTCCCTTTTTACTTATTATTTTTTCTTCTCCCTTTTTACATATATATTTTTTTCTTCCTACTTTTTATACAGATTTTTCTCCCTACTTTTTAAATACAGTTTTCTTCCTACTTTTTTTTTGCCCCCTCTTTTTTTATTTTTTATTTCCTCCCCCCTCCACCCACATTTTCCCTCCCCCCTTCCCCATATCCCTCCTTTCCCCCCTTCACGCCCCTTTTCCTCTCCCCATTTTCCACTTCCAGCCGTCCCCCCGGCGCCTCACGGTGAATTTTCCGTCTCCCCCCGGTCCCCCCCGGTCCCCCCCGGTTCCCCCCGGTGCCCCCCGGTCCCCCCCGGCCCCACCTTCTGCGCCTGGTCATGGCTGAGCTCAGTGAAGAAGTAGGCGAGCAGATGGGACGCGATCATCGCGGCTCGGAGCGGAGCGGAGCGGAGGCGGCCCCCAGCAGCGCGCGCCCCGGTGCCCGCGCGCGCCCCGCAGCCTCATTGAGGATTCCCCCGGCCCCCCCGTGACGTCGTCCCCCCCGCCGCGCCTCCCCATTGGCTGAGCCGCGAGGGTGTGTGGCGGCGCGCGCCCCGGGGGCCCCGCCCACCCGCCGAGGGGGGAGCCCGAGGGGAAGGGGGGGGAAGGGAGTAGGGGGGGGATGGGGTGTATGGGGTGGGGGTGTTTGGGGTGGGGGTGTTTGGGGTGGGGGTGTTTGGGGTGGGGGGTATAGGGGGATGGGGTGTATGGGGGGGGGATGGGGTGTATGGGGTGGGGGGTGTGGGGTGGGGGGGTGTGGGGTGGGGGGGTATAGGGGGAGATGTATATGGGGTGGGGGTGTATGGGGTGGGGGGTATAGGGTGGGGGTATTTGGGGTGGGGGGTATGGGGTGAGGTGTATGGGGTGGGGGGTATAGGGAGAGATGTATATGGGGTGGGGGGTATGGGGTGGGGGTGTATGGGGTGGGGGTATATGGGGTGGGGGGGTATAGGGCGAGAGGGTATAGGGCGAGATGTATATGGGGTTGGGGTGGGGGGTATGGGGTGGAGGGTATGGGGTGGAGGGGTATAGGGGGAGATGTATATGGGGTGGGGGGGTATGGGGTGAGGTGTATGGGGTAGGGGGTATAGGGTGGGGGTATTTGGGGTGGGGGGATATAGGGAGAGATGTATATGGGGTGGGGTATATGGGGTGGGGAATTATGGGGTGAGGGCTATGGGGGGATGTGTATGGGGTGGGGATGTATGGGGTGGGGTGTATGGAGGAGAAATACATGCAGTGGAGGTGTATATGGGGTGGAGGTGTATACAGTGTGGAATTATGGGGTGGGGGTGTATATGGGGTGGGGAGTATAGAAGGAAATGTATATAGGGTGGGGTGTATGGGGTGGGGAATTATGGGGTGGGGGTGTACATCGGGTGGGAGAGTAGAGGGGGAGATGTATATGGGGTGGGGAATTATGGGGTGGGGGTATATAGGGTGGGGTGTATGGGGTGGGGAATTATGGGGTAGGGGTGTATGGTGTGGGGATGGTTTTGGGGGGATGTGTTTGGGATGGGAATGTATAGGGTGGGGGGGTGTATGGAGTGCTTATGGGATGGGGGTGTTCAGGGTGGGGTGTGCAGGGTAAGGGTATATGGGGGGATGTATATGGGGCGGGGGAAAGTTTAAGGGGTGGGGGTGTAGGGGTGGAAGAATGTATATAGGGTGGGGGTGTTTGGGGTAGGGAATTATGGGGTGGGGCTGTATGGGGTGGGGGCTCTATGGGGTGGAGTGAGTGGGGTGGGAGTGAGTGGGGGGCTCGGGGGAGTGTATGGGGAGTTGTATGGGGCTGGAGGGTGTATATGGGGTTGGGGGTGTATATGGGGTAGGGGGCACTAATGGGGTGGGGAGCGAGTGCAGTGCTGGGGGCACACAGGGGGTGTCGCAAGGAGCCCTACGAGGGCCGGGGCACGTCCGGCACCGCCAGGCCCTGGGGCAGCTCACGGGGCCGGGGGCAGGCGGCACCAAACCCCCCCCTGAGCTCCACCCGCTCCCGGCTCTGCCCAGCTCCATCCCTCGGCAGCTTCGCCTCGTGGGATTTCTTCCCGAGCGCTCATTTCCAGCATTTTATTTTTTTTTTTTTCCAAGGAATTGAAGCTGCATTTCAAAGGAAAGCGAGGGGCAGCAGCGAGCCAAAGAGACCGCGAGGAACGCACCCGAGCCCGACGCCTTTCATTTTTCCGGGCACTCCGGGCCCTTCCTGACCTTTCCCATCAAGCGAGAGCCGGTGTGGGGCAGGTTTCGGCTCCGGCTGCCCCGTGGCAGGGGATGAGTCCTTTTAATCTTTCCGGCGTGACTCCGTTTCGCTTCCCCCTCTCATCCAGCTTTCCGCTAAAGACCCGAATTCTCCGCGGTTAAGCCGAAACGCGTCGCCAAGCCTAAAAATAGCGAGGCACATCTGGCTGCTTTTTTTTTTTTTTTTTCTTTTTCACGTGTTTTACGAAGGAACAGGCTCTACGTGCAAAATCAGAAACCCGGCTGCAATCTGCCCTGCCCCCAAACTCCCCAAATTTTGCCTTCCCCAGTCCCAACCTCCCCCAAACCGGCCGGGAGGGCAGCGCGGGAATTCCTTTGCGCATGAAGCCGGGGCCGCGCTCTGCCCCGCGCCTGTCTCCAAACAGTGTTTTCTGTTGAGTTTGTGAATTTGAGTTTGTAAAGTTGAGTTTGTGAATTTTCCACCGTGGTTCACGATTCCTTTCACACCCCAAAACCCGAAATCCCGATCTCCATCCTTGAGAGCCAGCTGGCAGGAATCTGGCAGCGTTTTCAGCGCCGCGCTGCCGGGCGATTCCCCTAATGCCATTCCCAAAATAAACCGTGGCGAGGGCAGCGCGCTCGCTGCGGAGGAAGGCAGGATCCCGCCGAAGGAGGCTGCGTGGAATCAGCTCTTTGCCCACAGCGGGTCACGGTGAGGGCGCCGGCGCTGCTTTATCCCGGGGAAACTGAGGCACGGGCAGGGAGCGCGGGCGGCACGCGGTGGCCACGGCTCATCCAGGAGCCGGCGCTAATCCTGCCCCGTGATTCACCCGCATAGTTTCCACCGTCCTGCTCGTCGCGCACGCCACACGTCCTGTCCCAAAAGGAAACCCCGGCCGGGGCAGTGCCAGCGGGGACCATTTGTTCACCTCGGAAAGCTTCAACTCGCTGGCGCCCGACCCAACTCTCCTGGGGCTGGAAATAGAAAAGCAGTCCGATAGCTCAGCTTTTTGGGCAGCCTTGGCTGTGCGGGTGGAAATCCGTCCATCTGGCCATCCATCCGTCCATCCGTCCTGCTGGTGCTCATGTCCAAATTCCCACCGCTGGCGCCAAAAAGCTCCAGCTTTTTTTTTTTTTGGTGGTCCCCAAGGGGGCCGGGGCTGCTCGTGGCTGGTGCTGAGCGGCCCAACGGGCCCGAGCGTTTTGTTTTGGGGTGGCACAGTAAATTGGAGGAGATTTAGCTGCCAGCCTTGAACTTTCGCACGTGTTTCGCCCTTCTCTGGTTCTTTTCTGTCTCTCCCACCTTTGGGTGCAAGCCTGAGAGGGTTTCTGCTGGGGGCTGCTGTAGGAGATGGGGAGCAGGGGCTGCTATAAGGAGGGGAGCTGAGGCTGTCTCAGCACCAGAAAATGCGATTTGCCCAACAAGGGGCTGAGAAAGGTGCTGCTGCCCCCAGATGTGATGGGGGGAGCATGGATCAGAGCTGCTGCCTCTGAGCATCGCAGTCCCCAAAGCCTCAGGAAGGTCCCCAAAAGCTGGAGGCGGTGCAGGAAGGATGCTGGACCCATAAGCACGATTTTCTTGTGCCCCTCTGAAGCTGGCGTGGCTGAATTCACTGAGGAAACCCAGCAGCCCCTCACCCCAGAGGGATCCTGGCTCTGCTCCTGGGGTTGCAGAAGGGCGCGGCCCCAATCCTGGCACCTCCTGCAGGTCAAAAGTCCCGGCAGGGCCACGGGGCCGTGAGTCACGCCGCCCCCAGACGAACGGCCCCGGTGCCCGAAACTTTCCCAACCAGGCCTGGTGTTGTCACCAAACCTGGCCTGTGCCACGCTGGGGACCCGGTGTCTCCCAGGGGAGCATCCCTTTGGCCTGGCTGGTGGCACCTCGGGGACCAAAGGTGGGTGTGAGGATGTGAGCCCCTCTCTTGTAGGGCTTGGGTGCTCAAAACCATCCCCGTTTGTTTTTTTTTTTTCCCTGCTGGTGCTCAGCATCTATGTTGGGAGAGCAAAGCCACGTGTGGGTGCCCTCCCCTGAGCCTTCCTCGCTGCCTGAGGAGCTGCACAGCGTCCTGGCAGTGTGGGCAGGGGCCGGGGGGCTCCAAACCCAGCTTGGTTTGGGCAGCTCCAAAAAAAAACAAACAGGCTGGAAGCAGTCAGAGAGCGTAGGGAAGGGTTGAGGAGCCTTTGGCTTGTTTTCCACCAGCACCACAACCCCAGGGGGGCTCGGGGCAAAGCCCTAAGCCCTGCCCCCACCTCCTTTGGGCAGCACCAAGGGCTCCTTTATTTTATTTTTTTTTAACATTTCCAGCTGCAATGATATCAAAACACCAGGAAAACAAAAACAAAGCAAAACAAAACCTTGCACAAAACTCCAGAAACGCTGCGCCCAGCATCCTCCCGCTGCAGTCTCCCCAGACGTGGGGGGAGAGCGCTGTGCTGTCACACAATCACGTGCCTTCCTCGAATTCACACTGTGCCGAAAATCGCCACAAATCTCACAGCTGTGTCAGCTCCACCCTACCCAAATTCTTTGGAATCAGGGCATCGTGGAGCGTTGCCCAGCGGCGTGGGCTCAGTTCCTCTGATGGGAGGAAGCCGGCTTGAAGCAGCCTCGCACCCTTCACGCCGCGGACATCGCGGCCAGTCCCGAGGCTTAAAAAAAAAACCACAAAACCCCACAAAGCCGGGGATAAAATCCCCTTACCTGAGCGCAGCCCTTCCCGCTCGCCGCTGCCATCGTGCCCCCCTGCGCGGTGGCACCGGGCGCCTTTTGCTTTGCGGGGAGCGGGGGGCAAGAGGCAGCTTTATCATCTCTGATCCCCAGCCCTGCGCGCCAGCACCCAGGTCATTGGCTGGGCACCGTGGGGATAAATACAGGATTTTAGCAGCCGTGGCTTTAATCCCACGCAAAATAATGGAGAGGGGGTGATGGAGCCGGGGAGCAGCTCGGGGCGGCTCCTGCCGCGTGCCCCAAATCCCAGCCGGGCGTTGCCGGTGCAGGGATGCGGCTCTCCAGGACGGGGTCGCTTGGGGATGCCCGGTCCCCCGGGGGCTTTTGGAGGGCACGCCGGTGGCTCGTGGGCTGGGCGTCATTGTCACGGCAGCAGCATCGAGTGGGTCACCGGGTGTCACACCTGTTTGCACGGCCAGAAATAGAGGCTGTGTCACCGGCCAGCCCCGTGGCAGCGGGGACGGTGCGGTGACATTGCAGGCTGCCCTGATTTTCGGTGTGGTTTTACCGATCAGCCCTCTCCCTTTTATTTTCTTTTCTTTTTTGCAAGATGTGTTTGCACGGGGGTGTTTGTAGGGTGACCCCAAACCGTGCCGGGGCAGCCTGGGTGCTGCTAACACCCCGCAGGTGATGCAGCAGCTGGGAGATGGGGTTTGCACGTGTGCGTGCGCGCACGTGTGCGTGCGGGGCGAGGGCACGCGTCCGCCCATGCGGCTCTAACAAGAACACCCCGCACCGCCCTGTGGCAGCCCCTCGGCTTCTCGGGGGGGCTTTTCAGGTGGGATGCAGGCAGGGGGAGATGCTGGGGTGCCGGGGGAGGACAGAGCAGCCGCAGCAGCCGTCCCCAGCCCGCGGCCCCGTGCTCCGTCCCTACGTGACCGCGGGCATGCACGGCCCCGCTCCCCGCTCCCGGAAGAGGAGCTGGCGAGCAAAGAGGTTTAGGGCTGATGCGCTCCTTAATTCTATCCAACGGGGATTAACGAGGCGGGAGGGAGGGCAGCACCGGCCGCCACAGCCGAGCGGAAGAAATTGCTCCCCGCAGTAACCCAGGCGTGCAGCGAGCAGCGCGATTTTCCTGCCCGGCCATGCAGAGGGAAGGGCAAGGCAGAAAATACCTTTGGGGAGGAGGGGAGGCAGGCAGCACGCTGCGCTCCCTGCGTTTCCCAGCCTCGTGGCCTCTTTTCTCCCCGTTCCCACTGGGGACGTCCCCACGGTGCTGCAGGACCCCTCCGGCACCCACTCCCGGTGCAGCAGGAGGAGGGAGGCAGGTGGTGCTCGAGGGACCCAGAAATCAGCTTTTCGGGTGTCCCAAAGGCGATGCCAGCTTTATGGCATAATCGCAGCTCTGGTGCTGCAGCTGGAGAAGGGACGGGGCTGGTTTCTTGCCTGAGGTTCCCTGATCACAGGGAAGCAGGATTTGCAGGTGGGCTCAGGCACCACCCAGACATGGCAAACCTTAAAGCCAGCCCCAGATCTGCACCGGGCCTGGCACCTTCCCTGTGTAAGGTGAAGTGCAGCAGAGCTCAGCCCCATCCATCCCCATCCCTATCCTGATCCCATCCCCATTTATCCCCATCCCATCCCCATTCCATCCCCATGCCCATCTCTATCCTCATCCATCCCCATTTCTGACCCTGTCCCCATCCCCATCCTGTTCCCATCCTCATCCCCACCCCCATCCTCATCTATTCCCATCCCTCATCTATTCCCAACCCCATCCACTCTCATCCCCATCCTGTCCCCATTCATCGCCATCCCCTACCATTCCTTTTTCCATCCCCACCCCACCCCACGTGGCCCCTGGGGACAGCCCCCCTGGAGCAGCACCCGGCACAACCCGGCCGTGCTCTCCGCAGCCGCTCCAGCTTCCCCCTGAGCAGACCCAACTCCCACTGGGGCTTTTTGGCAAGGCTTTTGCATTACAGAAAACCCTTTTATCTCCCCCAAACCGCCGTGCGGGAGGAGGGGGAAGCCGAAGGGCCCCTCCTGAGCGTGGCTTTTAGTTCACTGACACAGAAAGGCTTCTTCCCGCAGGGGAGGACAGAGCCGCCTTTGTTCGGGCCCCGCTGCTGCTGCGGAGGAGCTGGAACCGAGTCCTGGGCGCTGGCGGCGTGACAGTGCCGCTCCTGGCATGTCCCCACGGCAAGTGTCGAGGAAAAGCAAAACGTGATGGGGGGAGCAGCGAGCTGGCCAGGGGCAGGACCCTCCTTTCCCAGCGCATCCCCGTGGGTTTTCACCTCCTTGCATGGATTTTTATTTTACAGGCTGTGTTTCGCCTCACTCCATTGCGCAAAAAGCCAGGTCACGGGGAGCTGAGTGACCCTAAAGCATCCCCTACTGTCCCTACCCCACTTAATCCCCATTGTCCCTTCGCCTGACAAACCCCGTTACTACCCCTGACGGGGTAATTCGGGGATAATTCAGAGCATTTGGGGTTGTGAGGCCAGGACCGATCCTGCCCAGGACCCAGGTTTGGTGGGTGGCAGGGGACCGGGCGCTGCGCTGGGAGCCAGCCCCAAACCCGAGCCTGTGCGGCTGAAGGCTCCCCCAAAACCATCCCCGGGCTTCCCCACGTGAATCTTTGTCCAGGTTTCTGCCCGAGCAGCTCCTGCAGAGCTCCTGTCGGGATGGGAGCTCCACGGCTCTTCCGGGAGCTGGGCCGTATGGGGCTGAGATAAGGCACTGTGGGGCCACCGATACGGCTGTCACCATGGCACCTACGGTGGTGGCTTTATGGCTGCGATGGCAGGATGCCCTTTAGGGCAGCAGGCTTCGCCTGCACGAGTTGATAACGTTGTTGTGATTCACCTTATTGCCACCCGAATTGCCCCTGGCCCCGGGGACCGGAGCTGCCTGTGGGGGAGGAATCGGGGCTGCCGTGTGCGAGGGGTTGGAAGTGTGGGATGGTGGAGAAATTTGGGGATTTCTGAAGTTCGCAAAACATAAGAAAGGAGAAATTAAAGGGTTAAAAAAAAAAAATGAAAGAAAAATTGTACGCATATGGTATAGAGGAGTGTGGAGGAGCTTGTGAACCTGTAGTGCTCGGACAATGAGGAAACAGGGGAGGCGTTCAGGCGTGGGGTGATAGGGAATAAAAGGTTAGGGTTTGTTTACTGAAATGTGCTCCTGCTTGACAGGACGCCCGAAATTGCAATCACGAATAAAAAAGCTTCACAGAAGATCCTGTCTGAAGAAAATTGAGATTTTTCTCACACTGGGGAAAACGGGCCCTGATGTCATGTTGCCACTGAGCCAAAGCTGGGCACCACCGTGGCCGGTCCCCAAATGGTCCCCAAACGGTCCCCAGAGGGACCCCGGGGGGCTGCTGCTGGGGATCTCACCCTGCAGGCAGGGGCAGAGGCAGGGGAGCAGCATTTACACCACCATCAAGATTTTGCAGAAGGCTCTGGGACGAGCGGCTGTGGTGCCCCAAGTGAGCAGCGAGCAGGGCGCAGCGCGGCCCCGTTGGGTCCCAGGGGGATTTTCACCTCCACCCCACGCTGGGACGTGCCACCGCCTTCCCAAAGGGGCTTTTGTCAGCCCCCGTCCCACAAAGCCCCCCTCTGATGGCGTTTTCAACCCGAAGGCGCAAGGGAACGGAGGCCTCGTGGTGTTGAGGTTTGGGGTGGAGGCCGGGTGGGGACGCAGCAGCACCGGCTCCCAAAAGCCGAGCACGAGGCAGGATCCAGCCCGCAGCCCCCGGGCACCACAGGGCCAGCACGAGGCCACAAATCCCTCGGGATCGGGCACCCGGGTGGGGACCGGGCTCCTCCCCGATGAGCTGTGCCCTCCCTTGGGTGGCGTTTGGGGCCGTGCCAGGGCAGATGGTGCTAATGGTGTGTCAGCAGCTGCCCCGCTGCAGGACACGGCCCCGCCGCTCACCTTCCCCCTTCTGCTGCCCTTTCCAGCCAGGGTAATTAGAAACCTCCGGGTAATTTTCCAGTCCCATGATAACAGCAAATGTCAGCCCCTGACGGGCGGCGAGGCCGGTGGGACGGGACGGATGCTGTGCTGGGGGCGGGGTGGCCCTGGGGATCATAAACCCCTAATAACTGTGACCCCTAATAACTGTGACCCCCTGAGAACCACGACCCCAATAACATCACCCCTAGTAACTGTGACTCTTAATAACTCCCTCAAAACCATGACCCCCTTATAACCATGTCCCTAATAACCCTGGCCCCCAATATCCATGACCCCCTATATCTGTGACCCCCAATATCCACATAACCCCCAATAGCTGACACCCCAAATCCTGAGCCCCCCAAACCATGACCCCCTATAACCATTGCCCCCAATAATCCTGACCCCCAATAACCCCGACCCTCCTATACCCACAGCCCCAATAACTGTGACCCTTAAGAAGCAGCCCCTAATAACCACGACCCCAATAAACAATTTCCTACTAACTGCGACTCCTAGTAACTGTCAATGCCTAACTGTGACCCCAACAACCATGACCCCAATATCCATGACCCCAAGTAGCAGTGTCCCTCCAAACCATTACTCCCAGTAACCATGACCCGCTATAACCATGGCCCCAATAACTGTGACCCTAATAAATGACCCCTAATCATCCCGAGCCCTAATAAATGTGGACTTTGTGCGTCTCGCAGCATCACCCCTCACCCTATCCTCGGTCCCCTCGTGTCCCTGGGGCATCCCATGGCACAAGCACACCCCAAAACCTCCCCGTGCCTGCACCAGCAGGGGAGATCCGGGGGCTCGAAGCCCCGTCCCCACTGGCGTGGCTGGGCTTGGGGGGCTCTCTGTCCCCGGGGATGCTGTGGGCTCACCCCAAATGGGAATTTTCCCCATTTTCCAGCAGCCCTCGGGTTCAGCGAGGACCAACGCTGCCATCTAGCGAGGCCTGCCTCCCGGTCATCACACCACGCACGTTTTTATTGCCACCCCTAATAATAAAAAAAAAAACTTATTCCTGCATTTCTGGGGACATGAGACCACCAAAACCCCCATTTCTCCCTTTTGGGCAGCGACCGCCCATCCCCGGCACAGCAGGGCTCATCCACTGCTAGGCCCCAATGCCTCAGGGGTGTTTTTTTGGGGGGTGTTTTGGGGTCACACCACACAACCCTAAGGTTTTAGGGTCTGGGGTTTTTCAGGGACACCACCAAACCCCGGATATTTTCTCCAGTGTCGCCCCCTCCCATCTCCTGCTTGCGAGAGAGCCCCCAAACGTAAAGCCCCCAAATACCGGAGCCTTGGGGTCACTCCCTATTTAACAGGCCACTTCGGGGCCGAGGGATGAGCTTGGACAGTCCCAAAACCAGAATTAATTCAGGCGAAGCAGCCCCCCCACCCCGCTCGTTAGCCCCAGCTGGGCACCAGGTGCAACCCGTTAGGTGGGGGGTGTATTTAAGGGAATTTGGGGCCTTTTGAGGTGATTTTCAGGAGGTGGTTGTGTTGTGTTGTGTGCAGGCCCCGGTTCCCCTTTTTCCTGGTTATGGGGGAGCAGAGCGGGGCAGCGGGGGGGCCGGGGGTCCTGCTGACCACGCCGCCCCCCGAGGTGCTGGGCACGGTGCTGAGCCAGCGCCACGGCCCCCTGCCCTGCGTGGCCCCCATCATCCGCCTGCGCCGCGGCCCCACGGGGGGCTTCGAGGCAGAGGGGGACCTGGCGGGGGTCCTGGAGCGGCGGCGGGCAGCCAACGCCAAGGAACGTGAGCGGGTGAGGCCCCCCCCCCAAAAAAAACAAACAAAAAAACAAACAAACAAAAAAAAAACTCACCCCCCACCCCAAAATTCAAAGCAGATTGATCCAAACAGAGCGGTGACCCTTGGGCATGCCGAGGAATGGGGGTGTGCTTTTCCATCCAAATGCGGCAACCCCAAAAATAAAACGGCCCCCCCCTTCCCCCCCCATTTTTTTCTCCCCTGTAGATCAAAAACCTCAACAGCGGGTTCTCGGCACTCAAGGCCCTTGTGCCCCTCGTGCCCCGCGACCGCAAGCCCAGCAAGGTGGACACGCTCAAGGCCGCCGCCGAGTACATCCGTCTGCTGCGGGGGGTCCTGCAGGACACGGGGGGCCTGCAGGTGGGCCCCCCCCCAAATCTGTGGGAGTGGTTTCAGGGGTGCAGCTGAGGGGGTAATTTTTAGGTTTTGGGGAGCGAGTGCATTTAAAAATGGCTTTTTGGGGGGCTTCATTTAAAAATGGCTTATTTGGGGTTTTGTTTGGGGTTGGCCTTTTTGGGGGGGCTTTTTTTTTTTTTTTTTTTTTTTCGGGGGAGTCTTTGCTTAAAATTGGGTTTTATTTAGAATTGTCTCTTTGGGGTTTCATTTAGCAGGTGGCTTTGGGGTTGCTCTGGGCAGCCTAACCCCCACAAAACATCCCCAAATCCCCCAGTTACTACTTCCGGATGAAAATCCTTAAATTTTTGCAGGGATCCTTTATTTTGGGGATGCACCTGTAGTTTTCCTTCCCCTGTCCAAGCTTCACCTTTTTTTTTTTTTTTTTCCATGTTCTTCGTCTTTTCACCCCATTATCCTGGTGACCCCAGCAGCAGGAGGACGGGGTGGTGCAGGAGCTGGGTGACAGCGGAGGGGTGCTGCTGGGGGGGGGCTGGCCCTCCTCTGCCCCCCCGTGTCTGTGGGGTCCCCCTGTGCCCCAAACCTGCCCGGAGCCATTGCAGGAGAGCGGGGAGCTGGTGAGTTGGGCCATGGGAAGAAACTGGGGGGGGGGGGATGGTTTTGGGATTCCCCAAGGGTGGGTGTCCCATGGGGGGGGGGTGGCAGCACCCAGGGGGCTTACAGGGAGCCCCCCATTTGTGTTTAGTTTAAAAACATCCAATTTCTGTCTACAGAAATAAGGATTTGCTTAAAATCAGCCTCCTCCCCCCCCCAAATATTTCAGTTGCTCCAAAATAATGGAAAAATGTTTTTTCTTTAAATATATTTCCTTCTTTTTAAGGTGCTTCCAACCAACCCCTAAAACATAAATTTGGGGGTGTCCTGCGGAGATCTGCAAGCGATGTGGAGATGCCCCAGCACAGATTTTGGGGTCCCAGAGCTGGGATGGATCCGACCCCCCCCCAGTGCTTTCCCTGAAACCGAGCTGCTCCCCTGCGCTGGGGCGTTGGTGTCCCCAGAGTGCTGCTGGGGGGGGGTAGTGGGGGGCGACAGGTGTAATTGCTCATTAAAATATAATTAGGAACTAGTGCCGTGCTCAGGTAGCAGGGCTCATTAATCCCCCAAATAAATCCTGATTTTTTTGGGGGTGGCAGAAGCCTGGCTTTGTCTCCTTGCCCCACCCCCCCCCCCCTTGGCTGTTTTATTGCAAAAATTGAATTTTCCTGCGTGGGTCCTCCCCCCTCCAGGTGTCCCCCCCGCACCCTCCTTCCCCAGGGCCATTTTGGGGTTGTGGCAGCAGAGGGAGCTCGGCTGGCGCAGGGAGGTGGCCTTTGTCAGCGCTGGTGGCTGGCGAGAGGGGACCGGGGGCGCGGGGGGGGGGGACGGGACCCCCCCCACCCGGGGCTGTCACCCGTGGGAGGATGCTGTGAGGAGCTGGGTGAGGCGCTGCAGCCCCCTGCATCCCGGGTTTGGGGTATGGGGGGGGAGGGATTTGGGGTGGGGGGGGGGGGCGTACACCTGCTTGGATCCCCCCCCCCCGAGGAATGGGAAGGGGGGGGGGGTCGCTGGGGGGGATGCTGTGGGAGGGGGGATTTGGGCCCTAATTAGGGGGTGGGGGGAAGCAGCGGTGTTGGGGGGGGTCCACCTGCTATGGGGGGGGGGTGGGCACCTGCGTTCGCCTCGCCCTTCCCCCCCCCCCCTCAATTTTCTCATTTCTTTTGTCTGGATGCTGGCGGATACAACAAGGGGGGGGGATGCAGGCCTGCCCCCCCCAACCTCCATCCTCCTGCACAACCTGGTGGGGTGCCCCCCCCATCCCCATCCATCCCCTGGTGATGATGGGGGGGTTACAGGGCTGTGCCCCCCCCCGGGAATCACCCATTTTCCACCCCATCCTCCATCCCCAGCGCAGGGCTCTGCGGCTGCCGCAGCGGCGCTGGGTGCGGCGCGGGCGGGGGCGATGCTGCGGGGGGGGCCCAGCCCCATTTCCCCCCCCCCTCCATAGCAAATGATGCGCTTCTGCCCCCT